>NW_008481819.1:2637-5593 GCF_000365165.1 Cladophialophora carrionii CBS 160.54 | reverse complement strand
TTACTTCCTCTCTTCTTTACTTCCTCTCTTCTTTACTTCCTCTCTTCTTTACTTCCTCTCTTCTTTACTTCCTCTCTTCTTTACTTCCTCTCTTCTTCACTTCCTCCTTTTCTTACTTCCTTTACTCTCCCTCTTTTACTTCCTCCTTCCTTCTCTCTTCTACTTCGTCCTTCCTTCTTTTACTTCCTTCCTTCTTTCACTTCCTCCTTTCATCTTTCACTTCCTCCTTTCATCTTTCACGTTCTCCCTCTCCCTCTTAGTTTCTCTTCTTTCTATTGTACTGGGGCTGATGAAGTTGTGGTTTGGTAAGGCTGTCCATTCCCTGTACACATGTATAGAGAAGAGACATCGCGTTCTAATTGGTGGAGGTTTAGCGTAAGGCTGCGCTCCTTTCCCTTTTGTTTTTGTCTTTTGCTTTTCGATAGTTCGTAGACAGGACGATACAGACAATACACACCGGTGTACTCAGCTTCCAGACATCGCACCGTTCCTTGGGGATGTAGTGTAGTCAAAGTGTAGGAGAGAGGTAGTGTCTGCCACCTGAGCCGCAGAGAGATGTACCCGTTCGCTATGAAGCCTCACCCCCAGTTCATTATACGAAGGTATAAGGCTACAACAGCCTTGTAAAGGAAAGGTATATGATCGCGGAGGGTATATGAAGAGCACTGGAAATATCGAGTCAGGGAGTACTCATAACAACAGTATATGTACCCGTTATCGAGTCGCCTTGTTCGTGCAGTCATTTCGTATGGCTGAGATAGGTACTTTATTTGTATATTCTATAGGCCTAGGAACAATCTTGGTGGTTATTTGAGACCTCCGAGTCCTGCGAGTCCTGCGAGTCCTGCGAGTCCTGCGAGTCCTGCGAGTCCGCGCGCCCATGTGTGCTGTTCTTGTTCGCTGAAATGTCGATATTACATCTTCATTGTTACAGTCAGCAACTCTCGTAAACAGTATTCTTCGGAGACAGTATTCTTCGGAGACAGTATTCTTCGGAGACAGTATTCTTCGGAGACAGTATTCTTCGGAGACAGTATTCTTCGGAGACAGCACCCTACATACACACACACACACACACGCACACACACCAACTCCTACCTTCTTACAACAATCTATTCTCCAAGTCGTTAGATGAATCTTTGCGCCAGCTAAAGTAAAGTTATATGAGTGATGTATTATGCTGCCTCACTATAATGTAGGTGCTCAACTATACAGGACTAGAACTAGCTAACGCAGTATTGAGTTGACCGGTCTTGAAAGCCCCAGTACTGTATCAACAAGACAATGAACCAGAAAAACAGGGGTAGGTCTTCGGGGTTCGGTGGTCGATATCCCCCCTCATCTCCCTATGCAAGTACCATGTACAAACTAGTCCTCCACCTAATAAGTCTTGAACTTCAAGGGGCCTTGGGCGTGTCTCAGCCTCGCGCCGAAGAACTGAAGGAACACAACGATGAAGAAGGCCGCGCCCATGATCCCAGTCTGGATGCCGTATGCGGTCTGTGTGCCGGCGGAGCTGGCCCAGTCGATTTGAATATATCTGCAAGGAAAGAAGTGTCAGCGAGCTTGGTCGTAAACCTTGGGGATGACAGGCCACAACATACCCAACGATGAATCCGCCAAGGGTTCGGGCGAAGTTGATCAGGGCAGCGGACTCGCCCGCAGCTTCGGGATACGCGTCCAGCAAGTAGGCGCCAACCGCAGCCGTCGTGATGATAGTGGCGAAGTTGTGGAGAGCCCAACCCACCGCCAAGACATAGAAACTCCATGTCCTCGCGTTTTGCAAGGTCGCGCCGATCAGGTTGTATCCGATGAGCTTGAGGGGCAGGACGAGCCAGATGATGACCAATCTGTTCTCTGGGGCAATCACTCCATTGTGGTACCTTGCCCAAAGCTTCTCGATCAGGTCGAATAGGAAATGCCCGACTATAAGTTTTGATTTTCAATTTCAAAAAAAGGCTGTAATAGCTTCTCTAGCCCAAAAGCTCATATCTTGCTATGTAGAATAAGCAGAAGCTCTTCTCCAATGAGACGCCGTTATCCAAATCCCCTGTTGAATACTACTGTCCCCTCTCCCCCTCAGCTCCTTGTCTCGGACTTCATTGTCTTACCGAGGTACATAATTCCTCGCCTTGAGATTTCGTTGGCTTCAGACTGGGCAGCTCGGACGACTGTTTGTCATCTGAGGAATGTTGCTCCCGTCGTCCAGGTCGTCTTCGTCATCATCGTGGAAATCTGGTTCGGGAATCTTACAATTTGGACCATTTTGTCTCTGCTTCTTGCGCTCAGTGGCTTTATCTTGAGGAGCTGCCTTTCTCTTTCCACCCGACTTCTGCAATCCCTGTCCTCCATTAGACTTCGATTGCACCCCCTTCTTAGACGATCCTCCCCCCTTGATAGGGTCAGTTTTCGCCTTTCTGCCGCCACCTCGCTTCTCATTGAGATCGCGAAACAGATGGTCGTCCCATGGTCCAACTGCGCGGAGACGAAGCTCTGGGTGCTGTGCACGCATGCGGTCAATCTTCCTTCGCATGGCCCCATCGGTGTAGCCCATGGCAGCAGCGGCGGTCGAAATATGGATCTGAGTATGTTAGGACAAAAGCAGATCAAAGTAGAAAGCTACTTACCGGAACTTGATGACCGCAGCTTCGAAGTAGGTTGAAGACGAACGCCGCACTGCCCATCATTGTCTCATCTAGCTCGTTTTCATAGCTGAGGGAAGGGTGGACCGGGGCTTGAGATGTGTTGCCCTGGCTAGCCTGCCCGCTGGCTTGTGGTGCGTTGCTTGGGACAGATTTGTTCATGGCTTGAGATGTGTCGCCTTGGCTAGCCTGCCCTCTGGCTTGTGGTGCGTTATGCAGGACAGTAGTGTCCGCGACTTGAGCTGTCTCAGATGGAGCCTGGCCAGCTTGTGGCAAGTTGCTTGGGACAGCAGTGTCCGCGACTTGAGCTGTGT
>NW_008481819.1:0-1970 GCF_000365165.1 Cladophialophora carrionii CBS 160.54 | reverse complement strand
TGCAGGACAGCAGTGTCCGCGACCTGAGCTGTGTCAGATGGAACTTGGTTGACTTGTGGCAAGTTGCTTGGGACAGCAGTGTCCGCGACCTGAGCTGTATCAGATGGAACCTGGTCAGCTTGTGGTGGGTTGTGCAGGACAGAAGTGTCCGCGACCTGAGCTGTGTCAGATGGAACTTGGTTGACTTGAACCTCAGTGTCAAGGACATGAGTGGAAACTTGATTGCCCATTTCAGTGGTTTCAGAGCCGGGCAGCAGCTGATTACCCTCTAACTTCAGGCTAGTTGGCGACATCATGCCAGCAATAAGTTAAGGATCAAGTAAGTGGTGTTACTCTGATGATTTCCAGATATCAGTCGAGTTAGCGGGATGTACAGGACATGCCTGTTAATGAGAAGTGAAATAGTTGTAAGAGTCAGAGATAAAGAAGGTGTAAGAAGAAGAAGAAGAAGGGCAGAAGAAGAAGAAAGGTAGAAGAAGAGAGAAAAGACTGAGCTCGCTGAGAGTTTTATGAGAATAGTGAAGTGTAAGTGAGGCGAGTTTGATCAGTGGTAAGAATTTTTGTGGTATCTATACTCTTTACTCTGTCTCTACTCTCACCTTACTTTCTCCTCTACTCAGATTTTCTACTGGCACAAATTTCTTTCTCTTTTCTTACATTGTCCTGATTAGTATTTGCGTTTCATTTCTTTTGTCGTGGTCTGAATGAGTCAATGAGACTATCATGTCTCAGTCCGGGCTATCTGAGGATGAAGCTCAGTTGGCCATTTCTGATTACTTTCCTTCTGACGGAGAAGACGATGTCTACCTCACTGATGAGGACGACATATACTCGACTGATGAAGACGAATTTCATGAGCCAGCTCAGCTTCAAGAGAGGCTTGGAGAGCTCGCTGTTTTCATACAAGAAGACAACTCTGTCCCGGCACTACCAAATCTTCCCCCTTTGCCGTCTGGCTTCACTGAGCTTGAACGACAATCAGAACTGAGAGAACGGGTCAGCCAGAACGTGGCCCTCATACGTCAATTGGAATTGAGAACCTCCTACAGTGTAAACTTCTGTCTCGATGAAATCGACCGCGACGGTTTACTGAAGGACTTCCACATTTGTATCTCAGCGGCCTTCGGAAAAATGTTACTCAGTCAAAAGCCGCCTACTCTCGAATCATATCTAGCCCTACCCGATGCCCTTACACTGGACAAGGGTGTCCTAACGAACTACCTGGTCGTCTATATCTGTATTTTCCAAAAGCATGGCCAGCCCGAGTTCCGTCCGTACAGTGGGTCTGCTCTCTCCGTTGTTACGGGAGCATCGGCTCGAATCAGCCAATATCAAGGGGTCGTTGCTCATGGTTCTGCCAGCGTTTCCTGGGACCAGCTGTCGATCAATTCGAAGAAGTCTTAGAGGGACGGGTTTCGATTGGTACATGTCGGCGTTGCATTCATAGCGCCCCGGACAAAGAGACTCCAACGTCTCGTTGCATACATGCTTGTGCTGGAAGCATTGACGACTTATATGCTTTGGACTGTGTGGAGGAGGGCTGGTGGCGCTCATCGAGGCCACTACTTACGACAACTTTGTCCCTGGAACGTTGATTCTCTTCCCTATCAGGGCCTAAACACTCACAACCCTATGATGGAGGGAATTAGAGGTCTTAGGCTCGATGACAGCTTCCTCGAAACCCTGCCTCAGGATCCCCGTGAGAGGGTCCGTGCGCTGGCAAGATTGAGATCAGCTCAGGACAGAGAGCTGTTTGCAGCTAGACAAGTGTTACACACGGCCTCGCAGGAGACCGGCCACGAGTCGCCAAGCAGAGACTCGCTACGTTCATTGGACACCTGGAGGGAACACAGGGCGAACCAGGATTGGCTGCGGACCGTCACGTGACAGGCTCTGTCGGCCCTGGGGGCACAGCAACAGAGCGAGCAGAGCGAACAGAGCGTGGTGCAGGACACACGGGTATATATACG
>NW_008481817.1:463512-728581 GCF_000365165.1 Cladophialophora carrionii CBS 160.54 | reverse complement strand
TATATATACGCTCATTGTCAGACAGTCTAGTTACACTCTTTCGTAGCCAACTCATGTCATCTACTCAGACCCACCTTTGAGTATCTTGTCACACCTAGCCGTCTGCTATACCTCGCCCCTGTGTCGTATCCCCCATACCCCTACTCGAGCATTGTGACTGGAGACCTGACCCTTACCGGTTAGTCGAAAGGAGCAGCGCTGACACCATCCTCCTCTCATACTTCGAGTCCTGTATGACCTAGAGGTCTAGGGATACCTAATACTATTAAGACCCTTAACTGTTACTCTGTGCCTATCGCCTTAGGCCGTCCCTAACAGCGTGTTCCTAACACTAGTAGTCTTTTATCCTAAATCTCTCCTCATCCTTTATAAGGACCTCTTAGAGAATAGTAGTATAGATAAGCCCTACCCGAGAAGTAGTGGCGTCGCGACAGGTTAGTGAGTCGACACCGCCATAGCAATCGTGCGACAACTGCCCGAGACCGGCTTCCAGGATATCTACTATTCGAGTGTAGATTGAGAGGTGGTGAGCAGCTCTCTGCTGGACACAATAACGGACACGGCTCTGGAGATGATGTCGAGTAAGAAGTGTAGCGAGAGCTGAGAGGTTATTATAGAAGAGTTGTAAAGGACCAGGGAACATCGTCCAGAAGTGATGCTGAAGCTTTTGCGAGGCAAGCGCTCTAAAGGACGAGTATAGCCCCTCTCTCTCTACTTCGTGGTGAGGCGTGTGACCTTCCGACAGCTGTTCTATCCGCATTAAGGTGTCTTTCGCGGTTGTACAGGCTATGAGGAGGCGGTTGAGATCGTTTTGAGTTGAGAGGGTTCCGTACTCGGCGTTAAATGAAGGTGGATTTGAGAAGTGGTCGTGCAGATTATAGAGTGTAGGGAGGAGCCTACAGTACTCGACCACGACATCGAGGACAGATGAACTAGGCCTGACTGTGTAGTATACCCTCTCGTCACAGATATATAGACCTCGAGCGATATAGTCACCACCGGACGTCCCGGCTGGGGGCCTAAGAGCGGCGTGAGTGTCGCGTTGGTCGCGGGCAATGATATTTAGAGTGCGCAGGACTGCGGCGATGCAGCACGTGAGTGACAGGACGACTAGCACAAGCGCCAAAGTCTGGTAGAGTAAGAGCCATGCTGCGAGGAAGGGCCTCTTGTAAGCCTGCGGGGCAGCCTCGACGGGTGGCATGGTGTGATGGTAGGCGGGAAGAACACGTTGACAGTATATAGCGAAACCATTATTCTCTACCTAAGCCATGACCCGAAAATCTGTTATTGCCGAACCTACATTTGATGCTACCTGAAACATATAATCTACAACTTAGGCTTGGGGGAACCCAGAAGCTCAGCTCCAGCGCCGGCAATGCATAGCTTGCCGGTCTCCTTGACTTTGGTCTGGAAAATGACCTTGTTGCCCTCCTTCCACATCTCGGTCACCAAGGTCTGGCCCGGAATGACAGTCCCGGCGAAGCGGACCTTGATGTTTTTGAACAAGCCGTAAGTCTGGACGATATGTTTGCCGCTGAAGCCGAAAAAGCAGAGACCGTGGAGGATGGGCTCTTTGAAACCGCCGACTTTGCTAAACTCGGGATCGATATGCAGAGGGTTGCGATCACCGTTCAGTCTGTAGAGAGCAGCCTGATCCTCGGAGGTCTTCTCCTCCACGACCGCATCCGGCGACCGCTTGGGCGGCTGGTAGATTGCTGTGGCGTTACCACGGTTGGTCCCATTCTTGGGCCCGCCGAACCCGCCAGAGCCGCGGACGAAGACGGTCGACTCGTTGTAAAAGACGTCTTCGCCCGTCTTCGCATCCTTGGTGACCGTCCCGGTGACGACAATACCGGCCTTTCCCTTGTCGACGACCTCGACCAATTTGGGATAAGAAACCAGCTTGGCCGCAGTGGGGATGGGGTATTTTCGAATCTCGAGGTATTGCTCCCCGTGAAGAAGCATCATAGGTGAAAAGTTGGGTAGGACCTCGTCCATCGAGAAAGGTGCGACAGCGCCGAAGTAAGGGATGACACCGAAGGTAGGGAGAACCTGGAAGTTGTCGTCATTCTCGTACACCAGAGGTAATTGTGTTCGCTTCGCGTTCAGTGACAAGTTGTAGAGGATAACGTCTCTGTCGTCGTAGACGAATTCGGTGCCGCTGGCTTGGGCTTTCTTCGCCTTTTCGATGGCAGCCAGGTAATCGGTACCGGAGGCTGCGCCATCGGAGTTCTTGCTCTTGTTCTCCATGTTGGCCATGATGGACTTGAGACCATCTTGGCCAGACTCGGGATGGTCAGCTCGGCCGTCGTCAAAGTTGACGATCTTTTCCCATTGCGAGACGACATGCTCTGGGGTCAGTTTGACATCTACGGGGAAGCCATGGCCCCCCGATCTCTGCCAGCGCGTTCGTGCTTGCCAGCCGCTGCCGACCTCGAAGAGGAGCCCTGTCGGTGGGTCTGGCACTTTGTCCGAACAGAGGGCAAGGACGAGAGGAGCGACAAACTCGGGTCTGAACAGCTGCACCAACTCCTCGGGGAGGATACTCCGAGTCATTTGCGTACCGGCGTTTGGTGCGATAGTATTGACGAAGATGTTGTTCTTGCGGCCTTCCAGTGCGAGGGCTCGAGAGAATCCGAGGATACCGAGTTTCTGGTTGCGTCAGCTACTGCCCCAACCGCGATCGGACACACTTACAGCAGCAGCATAGTTGGCTTGACCAAAGTTGCCGTAGATACCACTCGTGCTGGTTGTGTTGACAATACGACCATACTTCTGCTTGACCATGTAAGGGTATGCTGCCTTGGTGACCTTGTACGTGCCGCGGAGATGAACGGCGATGATATCGTCCCACTGCTTGTCATCCATGTTGGCGAACGCCTTGTCCCGTAGGATACCGGCGTTGTTGATCAGAATGTCGACTCTACCGAATGTATCGATAGCCGTCTTGACGACGGCGTCCCCGTCCTCAACCGAAGCCTTGTTGCCGACGGCTTTACCACCGAGTTTCTGGATTTCTTGCACGACGGTGTCTGGGTTCATCAGGTCGTTCACCACGACGGACGCGCCGAGCTTGGCAAAGGCCAGTGCGTAACCTCGCCCGAGGCTAGGGTATGTCAGTACTAACATCTCAGAGGAACGAGTCGACATACCCGGCACCGGCGCCCGTGATCAAAACAACCTTTCCGTCAAAGCGAATATCCTCGCCTTGTTCATTGGGCGGTAGTTTCAGAGACTCCTCTGACTTGGTGACGAAATCGGCGACTCCCGTGGGGTATTCTGGCTCGGAGAAATCGCTGACCTTGTCCCATTTCTTGAGGATGGCGCCCGGCGTGTACGTCTCATCAGCTCGGAGCAGAAGACCTTTGGCCCGTTCCCATCGCAACTTGGCAATATGCCCGCCACCGACCTCGAAGATTGAGCCGGAGGTGTGGGTGTTGGAAGGGTGGACCAAAACAGCGACCAGGGGCACCACCCAGTCGGGCTTCAAATTGGCCAGAACGTCGGGAGGCATCACCGTCTCGGTCATCCGGCTGGCGGCGATGGGAGCAATGACGTTGCAAATGATGTTGTACTTGGCGCCTTCCTTTGCCAATGTCTCCGTGAAGCCGACTTGAGCCAGTTTCGCCGCGGAATAGTTGCACTGACCGAAGCTGCCGAAGAGGCCGGCAGCGGAGGCAGTGTTGATGACCCGGCCGTACTTCTGTTTCCTGAAATATGGCCACGCAGCTCTTGCGCACTTGTATGCACCTTTCACGTGGACGGTGTTGATCAGATCCCAGTCAGAATCCTTCATGTTCTTGAAGCTGACGTCCCGGAGGATGCCGGCATTGTTCAGGAGGACGTCGACACGCCCGAAGTTGTCAATGGCGGTTTTGATGATCTTGTCACCGTGTTCGACGCTGTCGTAGTTGGCGACGGCTTTGCCGCCGGCAGCCTTGATCTCGTCCACCACGGCGTCCGCGGCCTGAAGATACGTGAGCAAGTGACGGAGGTGGATGGAGCATGTGACAGTGCGCGACTCACCTTTGTACCAGCACCATCGCCCTTGAACGAGCCTCCCAGGTCATTGACCACGACATTAGCCCCTCTTGAGGCGAAGAAGAGGGCGTATGCCTTCCCCAGACCGCCACCCGCTCCAGTGACCACCACGGTCTGGTTATCGAAGCGTAATTCTTGCACCATCGTCACCCGTTCACTCGTCGCTCAAGGAAATGCGGGATGGGTTCCTGCTCGCGCCTGAGACGTGGAAAGGGGACAGGAGGGAGAAGATATAGCGGCAGTATTGACTACGGCCGCAAAAGCCAAAGGGGTGTAGCCGAAAACTGATGCCGGCAGGATGATGAACACAGCAGAGTGGCATTCACAACACCTAAGCTCGCGAGAAAGGCAGGCAGGAAGACTGCGGAAATGTGCCCATTGGCGAGCCTCGGTGTCGTCAGTGCAAAACCAGCCGAGGCACATGATCACATGACCGTAGAGCTCCCTTCCAGCCCCACGTAAACTCCTGCGTTCCCGTCCTCCTTCATCCATCCTCCAGCCATCGGTCAGCGAACCCATCTCCGACAACGCCCACCGGATCCCGTCCAAGCCTGGCCTCCACAATTCCCGATTCCGGTCGGCATGTGAAGATTTGCGCACCCAGACTCTCCTACTGGGCAGCTGCTTCGACAACGGGGGAAGAATAGAAAACACCTGCCCGGCGAGGCTCTAGAAGGCGTAACCTCAAAGGTCGATGCCCATCGGCGCAGATGAGCATCCCTTCACAGGCGATGGAAGTGTCTACGAATACTCCGTAGTTTTCCCACAAATAACTTCGCAATATGAGTAGTGCAAGCAGCTCTGCCGGAGTCTACTTGCTCCGCTCGAATGCGGGCAATCTAATATCCGGGCATCAATGAACGTTGCTCACCATTGATTTCTTCATGATTTGTTGTGCTGGACTCCCGAAGCCCATCCAACAGGGGACCAATTGGAACCAGAACACGGCCACAAAATGCCTGAGATCGTCGACGACAAAGCCCAGCACGTAGTGCCCTTTATACTGTCTCTGCTCGCCGAGCATCAGAAAGCACATTCCGCGTCCTCGAATGCACCACCCTTCTTCATCGGCCTCAACGGCGTCCAAGGCGCGGGGAAAACGGTGCTCGTCGACATTCTCCAGAAAACACTAACCTCGCCACCACACAATCTCCCGACCGTGGTCTTCTCCCTCGACGACCTGTACCTGACGCACGAGGACCAAGTCTCTCTCGCCCAGGCGCATCCCGACAACCCACTCCTGCAGCACAGAGGGCAGCCATCGACGCACGACATCCCTCTGGCCAAGGCCGTGTTCGACGGCCTGAAGCACAACAGACGCACCAAGATCCCGCAGTACAACAAAGCCGCCTTCTCAGGCCAAGGCGACCGCGTCCCGGAGACGGAATGGGCAGAAGTCAACACCGACGCCTCTCACCCGGTCCGCGTCGTCCTGTTTGAGGGATGGTGCGTCGGTTTCCGCCCCCTGTCCCCCGAGGCGTTACGGCAGAAGCACGCCGCGGCCGTGGAGGCGCTGACGGCGGCGACCGCGGAGACGCCGTATCGCGGACGTCTTGGGCACAACACGCTCAGCTCCGTCGCGACGATCAACGAGGCACTGCGCCAGTACGACGAGCTCACGGCCCAGCTCGACGCCTTCGTGCACATCGACGCCCTCGACCCGCTGTACGTGTACAAGTGGCGGTTGGAGCAGGAGGCCGGACTTCGGGCCTCGCGCGGCAGCGGGATGACGGACGACCAGGTCCGCCATTTTGTCGACGGGTATTATCCCGCTTACGAGCTCTACACCGACACGTTGAGGGACGGGGTGTTTAAGGGTGTCAAGGAAGATTGGAAGGGGAGGCAACTGCGATTGGTGGTGGGTGAAGATCGGAAGGTCAGGGAGGTCGTCAAGATATGAGGCACCTCCCAGCCAGGAATTCTGTGTGCAACCGAGGGGATTGAAAGTAAAGCTGGTACGCGGCGGTATGGAACAAGCTCCAACCACGAACAACAGTCGAGTATGGTAAGCAGAATGCGTCTCTGCTGGGACGAGGGGTCGCCCAGAGCAGCACGCAGGACGGGGTCAGTGCTTCGAAGCTAGTTGTCGGGCGAAGTGTCGAACATGCGTGCATGCATCGTGCAGAGAAATGAAAGTCTCTAGCGGAAGAAGGAGGCGGGAGGGGGGAGCCAGAGTCGAAGCTCCTTTGGTCCAATCCATGGAGCATCTCAACTCTCACGGACCACCCGCTCTGCTTGTCAATCTTGACTGTCGTGCCTGTACCAGGCTCTACTTATCCGGCCCAGGCCATCTCCGTCTGGAGTCCACTGTAATGCGACATTCGAGTCTTAGATACCGGGCCCGCGGAACCTTAGACAGAACGATTCCTCTCGTAGCCATGGTCATGCTTGGTGCTTCTGAAGTCTTCAGAGGCGAAGCACTGAACGCTCGACCGGTTGGTTCGCGACTCGAGCACTGAACACTCGACCGGCTGGTTCGCGACTTGGGGATGAATAATGGTGCACCTGGGACCGACGGAGCTTCTCTCCACAGATCCACGTGAAACAAACAATACCATGCTCGAGACTGTGGTCCCGTGTCTCATTTTTGTTCTGATCAGAATACCACGTCCCTATATAGAAAGTCTCCAGCCGCCATGGACCCGTCGGCCTGCGTCGTATCTGGGGCCGCCCGCGCCACAAGAGAAAGAGGACGACGACGGGAGCAGGAGAGACGCCGCGTCAAGAGAAATTCTGACCTCGCAGTCGATCCCGACCGAAGTGGAATGAATAAGTACTATCTGCTTGTTACCTGCCCTGTGTCTCCTTTATTGCCCAGAAGCGCTCTTCACTGAAACCTCCCCTATCTTTGTTATCCATATGAAATCGCGTTTGTCACCTTCCAATAGAAGGGTCGTCCGTCCCACGAATACACCGGACTAATAAAGATGCTGTTGTGTTCAATGACGTGCGACCACCCGAAAGACTGCGTTGAATTGCAGCGAGCAACAAGATCATGCCCTCTTGTTGTTGATGGCCTTGAGATGAACATCACTACCACAACAAGTCAGTGCCTGGCTCTGCACAGAACGCTTCTTCTTCACAACAGCGACCGGGCGTGCCACCGAAAGGACCAAGACAGGGTAGACTCACAAGATGAGGGTGGCGTTCTTGGGAATGAGACCCGGGAAACCACTGCGCGCCAGCAACTATCAGCACGAAACCATCAGGGACGGCAATGATTGACGAATGAAATCTGTACGAGTGACAATGGGCCAAGTCCCAAATCTGCGGTCGACGCTTGGAGAGAGTCCACGTGGTGCGGCGCGCAACGTCACACGGCATAAGGGAACCGACGGAGTTAGGACGAGCCGGTGCTGCCAGGCGCATTGCAATCATGCAGGCATTGAAAAGGGGAAGTTGGGGAAACCCCGTGTACCGACCTTTCACCGTATGCCATATGCCTAGGATGATGTCAGTCACGAGTTCCTTGTTCTTTGGAGGAGGCCAAGCAAGGCGATTGTAGCAGAGCCGAAGAGGATGGAGAACTGCGACCTTCACACACCAGGGAATGGGCGGAGACCACGGTCCCGGCGCGGCTGGCATTGTTGGAGCACTTACCCTGGAATCGTCAATCTGCTCTTCTCGCCCAGAGACATCTGCGGCACACCCTGATCCCAGCCTAAGCTCAAGCGGTTAACACGCGCGGGTCATATCGATCGTGGGTTGGCTTCCTCACCTTGGATGACCCTGCCCACGCCGATCTGGGTTTTGAAGTCTCCGCGGCCGACTGAACTGTCGAATCTGTTCGCAAAGGTCAGATCTGCTCACAGAAGCGGCGCCCGTTGCGAGCGACGAAGTGACGTACTTGTCGCCCTTGTAATCTTGGTTGGCCTTCGAGGCATCGTACAGCCAGCCGGTGTACTCGATTGTGACCTCGTCGCCGCTCTTGGGGTAGTCCACATTGTTCCCGGCCGAGAGGAGCTTCTTATCTAGTCGAGTGGCCATTGCTGTCAGGGTATCTAGATCTATGAGACCTAGCGTCTGGTATGTCTGGAAGAGGGGGCTGCAGCGAGGTATGCGATCAGATGTAGTGGCAGTGGAGCCTGGAGAGGATGAGTACGATGGGGAAAGTCAATTCTGGTCTTACGGGAGAATATAAAGGATCAGATCCGGATGACGATCAGAACATTGATGGTAAGAAAAGTGGAGCAGAGGGTCAAGGTCAAAGGAGGAATGTGTTTCAGGCATGCGTTGGATCTTGGCAGGAGCAATGGGCTGGGTGGACGACGCAGAGGCATGAGTGAGTGGGATAGGCGATTACTCGAGCAGTTGGGACGTCGGTGGTGGTGTGATTTGCTGTCAGGCAAGCGGTGTATGGAAATTTGAAATCTGCTCCTGGGAACGGCAGGCACAGTCACGGGCTGAAGAGACCCGGACCGGCAGAAGCAACACCCAGGTACTGCCTGACAGGACCCGGCGTTGCTGGTACTCTGTCATGTCCGTCATCACTAGACACTTGCGAGTCAAAGACCAGGATAAGGAGTGTGGTCCGTGACGAGGCAGAGCTCGTAGCATCGCGACGAAGGAACCCTGTACCATCAGGGAGCTTATGCACAAGAGGCTAAGCACGTCCAAGGAGTCGAATTTCGGAGCAGACTCTACGGTCACTGGCCGAGAGACTACGATAGATGCAGCTAGCCATACCATTGGGAAAGACCAACATAGTCAAGGCAGGTTAAACTAGGTCCGAAGATTGGGGGAAACTCTAACAGCCAGAGCCGACGAGGAATGCCAGGACACGCAGTGACGTGCGTGCAGGACCCAGGCACGTTTGTTACACAGGAAATTTTTGACAGAGGCCGCTACGTCCAAAATCTTCGGTAGACATCGGATGAAGAGGCTGCAGAATACTCGGTGCTCGCGTTCCAATCCAGTGCTGCCAGGCAGCCGCCTGCTCTTTTCCGCGATTAGCTCTTCCATTTAGCGAAGGCGGACAAAGCATCGAGCTCTTGGGTGAGCTGGGAAAGAGCGAACGGGCGCTTGGATGGAGGGGTTGGGCACGAACCGCCAGCGGAAGGTGCGGGGCAGTGTTTCAATTCTTTGCGACGCCAGCGTGGTGGGATACAATCTACTCAGGACTGTGCGCCTCGTACTCGATCTCTCGGTGTTGAGTGAACGTGCCGTCGAATAGTGTCGACACGATCCGGCTCATCTTGATCATGTGGACTTCGACCCAAGGTCGTGATCGAGTAGTGCTGCAGAGATGTCGCCTTGGGCCCGGCCTGAACGACGTTTGATCCCACGCCGTCGATCGTAGACGCCAGCTAGCCGCGAAGGGCAGTCGGAGGATGGACCCAGTAGGTCACTGACTCAAGAAGGAATATTCCCACGCCCGTGACGGCAGAGACTCTGACAACACTCACCCGGCCGCACACAAGATTGCCGAACACGAACCAGGGCATGGCACCTTTGTCAGGCGTCGATCATGGTGATTTGCGACAGGCTCCAAATGTCTTGTTATTCAAGCACTTCATGCACGCCTTGGGCATTGAGTTTTGGGACGCGCGTCTAAATCCCAAGTCCCGCCTGCCATAAACCGAGGTCGATTGCAACGGTCCCACCCGCGGTCATACGTGTACGCATCAGGCTCCTGCTCTGTCACAGCTCGTCCAGAGAATTGTGAACATCCCGTCCGTGTGCGCACGGCTTCAGCGCGCGCTCGCTGTCCAACAAGATCGTGAATCAGCAGGATAACCAGCCTTGTCAAGATCTTGGTTGATCCTGGTAACCAATCTGGAGCCGACACATGTCAGGGCTGCCATCCTCGCTCGCTGTCTACCTCGTACCCTGACTTCCGAATCTCGCATTGGATCGTTTCACGTACATCCAGAGAGACTCCTGCCCGCCAAAGCGCGCTACAGGACCTCACCCTTCGGCGAAATGCAGCGATACGAAGGCAGATGCTGGTCGACTCGCCCGTGTGCTGGCACTCCGCCTGCAAGGACAGGTGCACATTATACCAATGGTTCCTCGCATTTCACCTCTCTGGCAGCAATGTTTTGGGTTGAGAGGGCATCGATCATCTCCCCCCATGCACGGCCTGTCCGTAGAGACACGCCGAACTTACGTACTTCTATCCCACCAGTTTTCCTTCTTTCTCGTCCTGCATGATAAGAGTTCGAAGTCGACCTTTCTGCTTCGGGTTGGTTGGGTACGCGCAGACTCTTGGGATCGCCGGCGATCAGGATGGGGGGCGACGAATGGTCTTTGGTTCTGACGATGCTTTGTCGACCCCGCATATCCGCCGTCTCCGCCCAAGATCTGGCTTCGGTGACGCTCGCTGCTCCTCGCTTACAACGTCGCCATGCTGGCACCGTTCCCCGAGATGCCGGTTTTCGGATAGGCCCAACATTTGGGGTTGCCCTCTACTCTCGTTCCTCGCGCATTAGTGCGGGTCTTGGAGGGATGGGGACCAGGCCGAACTCTAATCCCACGCAAACAGGGCGTAGATTGGAGTGAACAAGCCAGCTCCATGGTACCAGTGCCAGAGATCTCTGCTCTGAGAGGCTTAGTGCTGGGTCGCTGGCCCGCAAATCCGCATCTCAGCACGATTGTCTTTCATCTTCCCGTCTGTGAGCGGTGTGGTACCACGAATCAGGACATTTCCGGCCCGTCTCCACCGGACTGGCTGTTCATGCGTGACATCCGGATCCCTGACAACCCATCCGAAGAAACAGACTCTGTGCACACATGATTGCCTTTCCGACGTTCTGATCTGTATACTGCAAGAGGCAATCGCTGATGTGGAGTTCGCAAAAGGGCACCGATCGCAGCGAGTGACGCGACCGCGTCGCACCCTCCTCCAGCAATAAGAAATGCCATTCGTGTCTGAAACCCAGCATCCGACTTCGAGCGGCTGGTAGCACACAAGGCTGCCAGTAACAACCTCGAAGCTCTGGGAAGGTGCATGCCATCCGATAGCCGTCGAATCCCGAGATTGTTCCCCCTGTTGAAATTCCCGTCCACCGCTTCAAATCGCCTCGTTGAAATGTGATTGTTGGGACATCACCGCCACGCCTGCATGCCGTGAGCAAGGCACGTCAGGCGGTTTTTGTGACTTGCTGAAACTTGTTCACATTCAGGTCCTTCACGTCCACGCACTCGACATGCAGGCTTGGAAAACGCTTGTCTGGTGATCCCTTCCGCTCGGCCGTGCCGGTAAACTCACCGTGTTTGATGAAGGAGAGAGACCGGATGCCCATCTTGTCCAGGAACTGCAGAACCCGCCCATAGCTGTGGGCGACCTGATCGATGCCATGGCTGTCATCTGACAGGCAGAATCGGATGTTCCTTGCCAGGGCGGCTTGACATATCTCGCCCTTCGGATACGGCTCCTGCATGCCCTTTCTGACCGCGGATGAATTGATCTCCAGGACCCCACCGTAGCCGGAAATGAAATCCAAACTCCTCAGTATGCGCGACCAGACGCCGTGCATGCTCTCCAAGCACCCGTCCGGGTCGTCGCTCTTCAGCCGGATGAGGTCAAAGTGCCCCACCACGGGTGGTTTGACGGCCTTCAACATCTCGTACTGCGCGTCGAAATAATCCTCAAACAGCCTCTCGTCCGTGCCGCCGGCTTTGCTGCGTGCCTCGCGGTACATGTCGTGATCGTAGTCGATCGGCACGGTGTGGACGTGGTGGACACTGCCAATAAAGAAATCATACGGGTGCTTCTGGATGCTAGCCTCGATCAACTGCTGCGATTCCGGCCGGATCCATTCCCCCTCGAAGCCGATTGGGATTTGGATCTGGGATTCGTATTTGGCGCGCAGACGGTGTGCCTCTTTGACGTAAGAGTCCTCATTGGCCAGCTGCTGCTCGAGGGACGTGTCGCCTTCTTCCGGGTACCGATCCAGGTCGTGCCGCGGCATGTGTTCTGTCAGGGCAAAGACGGTCATCTGTTGAGAGATGGCGTGTTGAATGACCGACTCGAGCGAGTCGCGGGCGTGGCCCGGGCAGAATTGGCCCGAGTGGCTGTGGTGGGAGTGCGGCATGGTTGACACTGGCGTAGATCGAGAAGAGCCCGAGGACGGTAGGCTTGTTCCGTTTCTCAGACCTGAAAATTTGCTGTGAGGCGCGAAGCTGGACCTTTGCTGCTAGAGAATTCTATACCACCACATACTCCGGCGCGCGTCTATTACACCAGATCAAATGGACTCTACCTATTGCCGGATAGAATGGTGACACCAAAGTCGGCGGAGGCGAGGACGATGCCGAGAGTTTGTTATCTTCAGGGCCGAACTTTGTCCGGCATTGGCCCCAAATCCTGTCGCTGCTACCAAAAGCAGGCGGGAACTCGCCTGGACGTGACCTCTTCCTTGGTATCAGAGAGCGGGCCAGTTGCGGGTTGTCAAGTCGTCGCCGGAGGGTCCTCGTCTTGTTTCGCAGCATACGATTACAGTACTGACGACTTTCGAGTGCAGGACTGCGTCTGTATACGTTACCCCATTCTTGATGATAAGACCGCGTTGTGGATAATCGAGACACTTTACACGCCCTCCGGCCGGCGCTTCATGTGCTGTACATGTCCAACTACGCACCGTACACCCCTCGAAGCCTCTCTCTCAACAAGTCCAACCCGACGGCCTTCCTCCACCACTCATCCCACCAGCCCACGGGCCAGAATGTGCAGTTGTAGAACCACGTCCTCCACGCTCCGGTCCCGCGCCAAATTTCCAAGGGCAACGCACTTCCGCCTAGCCATCCTTTCTTCTCCCAACTTGTCATGATGTCTGCGACGACGTTCTTGGCCCAGACTTCGGGATGCTCTCTGTCCGGGAAGGCTCCCCTCATGGCCGCCTCGGTCATCTCCTTGACCTTCTCGTCGACCGCGTAGATACTCCCCTCGGGCAGACTCGCCTCGCCGTCCTGGTGATTCGCGTGGAACTTGGAATGCACACACCCGGTCTTCAGATCGATCACGTGGACGTTGAACGGCTGGAGTTCGATGCGCATGTGTGTGGAGAACATGGCCGCCGCGACCTTGCTGGCGTGGTAGGCCGAATTGTGCGGCGTCGGCTCAATCGACGAGATGGACGTGTTGTTGAGGATGAGGCTCGGCGAGGATGCCTTTCTGGCTGCGTGGAGAAGAAGAGGCAGGAACGCCTGTGTGACGGCGATGTAGGACCAAACGTTGAGATCGAACAGCGCCTTGGCCTCGGGCACGGAGATGTCGGCGACGGGCATGTTGTAACCTATTTGCGTCAGTATTCCGCTGCTGAACTCTTTTTCAACCTCCTCCCGCGGATGTTGAGGTGTCGACGACGATACGTTCAGGCACGCCAACGAACGGCCTTGGGCTCAGCAAAGGTCAAACCACCGTCCATAAGCGCGATCCAAAATAGGGGGAAGTAGGGGAGGAGAGCATAGTTGATTAAATTACTTGCCTCCTCCAGCGTTGTTGACAAGACAGTCAAGTCGTCCTTGTTCTTCTTCCCCATCTTCCCCGGTCAACCGTCTCACGTCGTCCACACACCTCTGGATACTGCCTTGGTCGAGCACGTCCAGCTGCAGACACTCGATCCCCCGTTCGCGTAGTCCGATCATCTTCTCCGGCGTCCGGGCCGTGGCGAAAACTCGCAACCCGGCATTGTGGAATGCGATCGCCAACGCGTGCCCCAGACCGTGGACCGAACAGCCTGTGATCAAGACAGTACGGCGGCAAGTTGTTGGTATCCGGCGGCTCGACATTCTAACCGGTTTAACCCCGTCGTGCTATGTGCTCCAAAGTGGACGGTGACTGGTGTTTTTTTGATGCCGAGTGTTGAACCTTTCCCCCGTAGCCGGGTTGGCTGCCAAAAAATTACACCGTTCGTCGGACTGCAATTCGGATCCCCACAAGCTGTTCAGGCCAGTACTTTACAGCATGATCGAGCTTGGGAGAGACAAATTGCAACCGAAGCTGGTACTGCAAGGCAGGCCTCCCAAAGAGGAAGGTAGATTTCGGGTCAACTCTTCTCCGAGACGAGGGTGCGCGGACAGACAAACTTGCCCACAGCACGGTCATTGACGACGGCGATGATCTGGGAGAAAGACCAGTGGCAAAGTAAAATCTGGAGTAAAGTACGTTATCTTCAGTGGAGAGTCGCTACCAACAGTCGCTATCAAGACATAAACTCATCACAAATACCGGACCGTCGACTGCTGCCAGGACGTAATATGCAGGCCCGTCGCCGCCACACCGTGAGACACGCCAGTCCTGTGAAACATACTGTAGGACTGCAAACCCCGACATCAATGCTTCTTGGATCGTGCCGATATCCTGCGGGCCGTACAAGTTGCGTGTAATGCCCAACCACCACCACCTTCGCCCTCACTTCATCTCGAGCTCTCAGTGCTAAAGATACCTGGTCGTTGACCCGTCATGACAATCCTCTTTCTCGGGCCCGGGGCTTCTGCATCCTCGACTCCCTTCTGCTGCTGTGAGTGGGCACCCAGTCCTTCTGCAACAAACCCGATAGTATAGGCACCCACTCCAAGAGCTGCGATGGTCAGAATAGTTCGCCTCATGCTACGTGCAAGCCGCCTCCACAAGCTCTCCGTCGGTGCGGGGGAAGTGTCATTGTCAGGTTGAGACGTATTAGGCTTTTCGTCCGATGTCGCACCCGGACGAATTGTGCCAGAGAACACCTTCTCCTGCCTTCTCACCCTCGGCTTGCTTTGCAACGGACGAGCCACAGGCGCTGTCGGTGCTGCTGGACCTGGAGATGGGTCTAAATCAGAAGGCATCTCATCAAGGACCGTGGCAGCCTTGTGGAGGGATTGAGTGGGAGGTACTTCCGGGGATACTGCTGGCGGTGCTTGACCTGACACCGATTGCACGTCTCCGATTGTATCGGGCACAGTTGAAGTTGTAGCCGGTTCTGGCTGCTCCTTTCGGAAGACCAGTGTGTTTTCCTTTCCATCATACAACGAGTATCCCACTCTTTGCATGGCTTCGAAGTGCTTGAGAAACTCGGGCGCATTCTCCAGTCTCCCTAGGATCTGAACCATATTACTGGGCTTGGTGGTGTCCGTAGCTGGCTGATTCAGTGTTGAGAAATTGACCTTACCGGTCGAAGAATTGTATGTAAGAACAAGATACGGTGAATCGAATTGGATGTCTCGGAGGCTTTCAATCGGCGGGATCTGCTCGTCGTTCCACGTCGACGATCCTGATGGGGTGTGGACCGGCTCAGGTACGATCTTCTGACCCTTCTCTTCCGGGATCTGCGACGGCGTGTGGATGCCCGGCACGACCTCCGTATCTTTCACATTAGCCGCGTCTGATGTGTCGGTTTCAGGAGCCTTTTGGGCTTGAACGTCAATCCTCTTTTTGCCAAAGTCCGATCCCGACAGCTGGGGGGTCTTCCACGCAATGTCCGGTCTTCTTGTTTCGATGGATCTTATGGCGTTCTTGGTCTCGTGTAGAACTCTTCTCACCTCTTTTGTTGCTTGGATAACTTCGCTCAATTTCGGAAGAGGCGGCTTGACCTCGTTCATAGGATCATTTGCTCCTGCGGTTGCCGATGGTACTGGCTTCCCAAGCTCTTGGATCTCGATGCTGATTTCACGAAGCTGAGCACGGATCTGTTTGGCGCCGTCCACAAGCTCGGCAAGCTTGGGCTCGAATTTATTGATATGCTCATCAATGACTGGATTCGTTCCGACGCCGGGCTTTACGCTCGCAGTCGAAAGCGGATGGGCCTTGGATCCATCAAGTTGGCTCGATATGGGGGTAGACGATGCATCTACCACTTTGCTGGGTTCCAACGCCGGGCACGATGCGGGCTGCCTGTGATTGGGGTCTATCGTGCCATACTCGCTCTCATAAGCAGCCTTTATCTCCGTCGCCAGCAGCGAGATCTGAGCATTCTGGACTTCTGCGTCGCTTTTTGCCTTTTGAGCCGCCTTCCGCAAACTAGCTGTGCGCTCCCGTTGCTCTCTATCGGCCTCGAGCGCGTCATGCGAGGGAGTGAACGGCTGCACGTCGATGCTTTTCGCATCTCGCTTGTAGATGGACGGGGTCTTGCTCAAGGACTCGTCTCTGAAGATGAGCTTTTCGGTCAAACCTTTCACTGCATCAGGACGAATATACTTCTTGTAGTTCTCGTTGAAATTGGTCATGGATTTCATCGTTTTGGCGACGATGCCGTTGGGGTGCTCCTGTATATGTTGAAGAACATTGTTGATAGTCTTGGTCAATTTCGTCGTCGAGATTTGAGTCTTCGAGGTTTCATTTACAGGGTTCGTCTCGTCGGCTGTTTTGTTATGTCCCGCGTCGGACTCTGCCTCGAGGCTTGATGATTTGATCTTCTTTGGCTCACCGGTCTCCGGCATGGCCGTCGCTCCGTCTACAGCGGTACTTTCCTCCGTCGAAGGCAATTGCCGTCTGAAAGCGGACGATTGACGATCGAGAGCAGTTTGCAATCTGGCCGACATGTCGTCGGCTCGAACCGTTCGCTCTTCGGCTCGGTCGAGCGCCGTCTGAAGCCTAGGATTTGATTCCTTGGAGGAACCAACGACTGCAGGGTCTCCTGTCGATCCCGAGTTCAGAGGGTCATTAGCCGGCTGCCTGAAACCTTCCTTGGCTAGCCAATCTGAAGGAGTAGCCCACGCTTCTTTGATGGCTCTGGCTTCATAAGTCGTGCCCGAGAAGAGTGGAAGCGTGTCGTCAGGCTCGGGTGACTCCCGGGGTTTCTTTGGTGCTCTAGTCCCGTCAGTAGAGGGCCCAGCCAGGGGCTCAGGCTCATTTCGCGAGCCGACATCAGTAAACAAGGCAGTCGTGTCGATGGTGTTCCCTTTGGCCCGCGCCATCAAGTCTCGCAATTGTTGCTTCCTAGAACTACCAAACTCTCTTTGCGTTTGGCTTGACTCTGTTTCCGCAGGGATTTCAGTGATATTGCTATCCGCACTACCATAGCCGTACACTTTATGGGGTTTGAAGGTCTTAACGGGTATATCAACTCCATGCTCTTGAAAGAACATGCTCTGGAGAAATGGCAGCTTTGGCCCGCTCTCTGACGATTGCTCTGTTGGCTCAGGCGGTGATGACCTCGATTTTGCTTCTGAAGTTGCTGGGTCTTTCGCCGGCTCCGGCGGTGGGATTTGCGTCTTTGGCTTGGGAGAAAGAGCCTGCTTCTCTCGCTCTGGTGACGAGTTTTGCACGTTCAGCTCAGTCTCCGACGTGTGCTTCCTCGTTGGTACCTTTCTCATAGTGATTGGGTCGTATTCATATTCCTCCTCACTATAAGTCACGGTGGTCTCTTTCGGAATCTGATGTGCGGGATTCGTGGAGGTAGCTGCGATTGGCTTTTCGGGCGACGTGTCTGTGGTCTCGGCTGGCTTGGACTGCTTGGGCGACACATCTGCATCATCTTTGATCTCTTTGGGGTCCGTGAACCAAGAGAACGACGTCCACGATGAGTTATTCGACGATGGGGGACTCTGCAGGCGTCTTCCAAACAGGGTCCCATAAGGATCCCGCGCGACTGCACGGTCAACAGCTGCTCGAAAAGACTCAAAGTCGTTGTATACTGTCTTGAAGTGACTCTCAGGATTTTGTTCATTGGCAGTCTCTTTCGTGTCTCGGTTCGAGGCACTTGTTGATGTAACTGGCTTGTAGTCGCAATACCGGGTTGCCCAAAGCCCGTTGAAACGCCACGGCCGCATGGAGCTTTCTTCCGACTCCCACATGGCTCTTCTTCGAGCAAGCTTATAGTATCTCGACCTCATCATCTTCTGATGCCTCCTCGTGCGTTCTTCGACGTCTTCGGTTGGATTGCTCATCTGACGTCCCCACCACCAGATTGTCCGCGCCTGGACTGAAATGACACGACGACTTCGGTGGATCTGAGTTCTCAAACAGAGAGGCCTTGTCATTGTGCCCGCCGGCACTGTTCGTGCGAATGGTACAGGCATCCTGGTGGAGCGTTTTGACAATCGACAGTGAGGTATGCAACCTGTGGCAGAGAGAAACGAGATCAGCACGGACTTGCAAGGCGGTCAACTAGCGAGGACCGGAAGCGTCGAGGACAAGGCCAGTCCTCAGGCTGGGTGAATGACCCCTCAGGCGGACATCTGCATTGCAGGTCGTACGCTGAGCGTCCAAAGAATGATTTTACCCAATGCTAGAGCTTGCAAGGAGGCAGATCAGAGGCACAAGACGACATTCAACGATGACCAATTGAATGCGCTGCGTACAGGCTGGTGAAGTGGGAGAGCGAGTGCGATGGAGTGCGATGGAGGGGCAGCATCTGCAGGCAACCGGCGATAACGATACCCACAGTGCGACACAATGCGGAGAAATCGCGTCCCAACGCGTAATCCACCGAGTCCTCCGTACGAGGTACTCCGTACCACTTCAACTTTGGGCTCATCACGTGCATATGTCAAGTTGCTCGAAATCAGAACAATTCTGTAGGTCAATTCGTGCCATCCTACCCGATACCAATCCAGCGTAACAGCATATCATACAGTTGCCTTCAGTCCTCGGCTCTCTTCTTCGTGAGCGTATCTACCACCCTGCCATAGAATTTGGACGCGTTAAGTCTTGCAAAGGTGATTTCTTCTGTCAGATAACCAGGCATCAGCTTGATCATCTCGTGGTCCCTGTCAGGGTCCAGAAGTGGAGTGTACAGGTACTCCGTGTCCTCGAAGGTCATGGTTTTCGCAATCTCTTGGTCGACGAACAAGCGGAAATGCAGTGCTATGAAACGGTTATTCTCCAGTTCGAAATCGGACAGAAGGCTGTACTTACTCCCGTTCTGACCGGTTTGGATACACTCGTAGCTGTGTCCCTCCTCTGTCTTCTTCAGGTTGAGGACCACGAGTCCTGTCAGGTCACTATACAGATCCAACTTCATCTGTGCAATTTCGACAGTTTTGGCAGCGTCGGCATTGCTGGCGACCACCGAGCGATGGGCAGAGCTCTTCATCGCGCTTCCCGGAGTCTTAGGGTGGTCAACAGAGGAGGCCCGTGCTGCTGCCAATTTCGCCTGTAGGGCTTTGATCTCGTTTTGCGCAGCCGCGAGCGAGGTCGTGAGATCCGCCGTCGTCTCACGCATTTTGCCCATTTCCTCCTCCTGGCTCTGCATCTGCTGCTTGAGTCTGCGCGTCTCATGAGCCAGAGGAGCTTGTGTCGCCAGCTCTTTCTTGAGAGACGCAATCAGGTCGTTTGAGGCTTGCATCGTGGCGTCGCATTGCTTGCGCAATCTCTCCATGTTCGCGCTGGCCTCGTTGACGCCCACCTCTTTCAGATTGCGGTATTTCAGGTCGACGTTTTCATACTTGCGTGTGATATCTCCCAGCTTGCGTCGCAGGTTGGGGTCTCCTCGTTCGGCATCTGATGCGCTTCCGGCGCGTCGTCGAAAATGTGCATCTTCTCTTGTTCTGGAGGGATTGCGGATAACTGGTCTGGGTTTCGGTGGTGACGCGGTGTCTACCAGCGCGCTGGTTTCCTCCTCCTCCAGCTGCGGTTCTGATACGACGGTACGTAGTCTTTGATGAGCCCTTGACTCGGCCGACATGACTGCTTTGTTGGCAACTTTCGAGGCCTGCTTGCTTGTCTTGGTCGCCGCATGCTTTGAACGGATCTGGACGGGAGCTTCGTCCACGTCGACAAGATCGTCTTCTTGCTCTTGCGTCTCGAGTGCCTTTATGTTGCTCTTTGCTTTGCCGGCCGGCCGGTGGCGCTTCTTCGTCTTCGGAGCGAGAGCTTCGGTCTGGGCGCCAGCATTTTCCAACGTCCCATCAAGGTTCTCGTGAGATTCTGGGTCGATTTGGTCTTCCGAGGCTTTGCGCTTGACTCCTGCAGTCTGCTTTGGAGGAGCCTTCTTTGTTTCTGAAGGCGCGGATCTCTGTGGCTTCGACTTGGACTTAGGAGGCATGGTGACGCGCTGTCTTTTCTTTCCCCTCTTCGCCTGTGTCGCTTTCGTTGAAGTGGCATTGGTCGCGTCCGAAGCAGAAGAGAGAATTGAATTTTCGTCGACGAAAGGCGCTGAGTCCTCCATGTCGGAGTCTAGGAGGTCTGCAATCCCTTTCATTGTGATGCGCAAGTAGTGAATGCTGGTGGTATTGGAGTCCAACGCCGTGTGAGGAACCGAAAGAGGAAAGCAATATGTCAACAAACGAGAGGGCGTCGCGGCCATCTGGTTGGTGGTTGGTTGGCCTCGGTGTTAAGAACCTCACCAGCCACAAGTCACGAGTCAGACCCGGTGGCGACCGCTGTCAAGCCTCGTTTCTCACCAACCCTCCTCGACCGTTTGTAACAGTTCACTTCCCGCGTTCAATGCATTGTATCCGGCCGCTCATAGTCTAGAAAATCGGCATGATGGCTCCAGATCGGGGCGACGGAGCATGGTGGCACCGGGCGCTGCAAGAGCTGGCCATCACTGTTCCTTTGGTTCGTACACTGCACACTTCGCATTCGTTCGGAGTTTAACAATCCACAGATGTTTGGAGGATACTACATCATCAAATATGTTTTGGCGCAGATGAATCTCGATCCCGAAGCAGAGCAGAAAGAACAGAACCGATTACAATCCGCCGCGATATTGCGCCGACTCGACGACCCTAAGAGCAACCAACCGTCAACATCATCAGATCCCAGACGGCCACGAAAAGAAGATTTGCGCCTGACCCAATATGAAGAAATCATCTTGCAAGAGCTTGTGTTTCCAGAAGATATACCTGTGTCATTTGAGGACATCGGAGGCTTGTCGGACATTATAGAGGATTTGAGGGAGTCAGTGATATATCCTTTGACTTTACCGGAACTCTACGCCAACTCCTCCTCGCTACTGGCGGCACCTTCGGGGGTGTTGCTATATGGCCCCCCCGGATGTGGGAAGACGATGCTAGCCAAGGCGCTCGCCCACGAGAGCGGTGCCTGTTTCATCAATCTGCACATTTCGACGGTCACGAACAAATGGTTCGGAGACTCCAACAAGCTGGTCAACGCCGTCTTCTCGCTCGCCCGCAAGCTGGAGCCTGTCATTGTCTTCATTGACGAGATCGACGCAGTCCTGGGTACTAGACATAGTGGCGAGCATGAGGCGAGTGGAATGGTCAAAGCCGAATTCATGACACATTGGGATGGTCTGGCTTCAGCCAGCACTTCAGGCCGGCCCCAACGGATCCTGATCCTGGGTGCCACCAATCGGATCAACGACATTGACGATGCGATCCTCCGACGCATGCCCAAAAAATTCCCCATCTCGTTGCCGAATGCTTCGCAACGGCTCAAGATCCTCAAGATCATCCTCCGGGACACCAAACTCGACAAGGACGGTCTCGACCTGGAATATCTGTCAAGGGTGATGGCAGGAATGTCTGGAAGCGATATCAAAGAAGCCTGTCGAGAGGCCGCAATGACACCTGTTCGAGAAATGATACAACGACAGAGGCAGAGTGGACAGCGCATAGAGGACATGAGAGCAGGGGAGGTACGAGGTCTCCGCACTGCAGATTTCTTCCTGCGAGCTCGTAATCCGAAACCGGCCGTGGCCGAGAAGGGTGGGAAGGATGAGAAAGAATGGAGCACAGAGTCGTCGTCTCCCATAGCAGAAGATTTGCAGGAAGCCGTTGAGGAGATCGAACGACCAGACTGAGACGGGCAGCGTGCTGTTGCGGACATCAAAGGGGCTTTCACTTGGCATTACCAGGACTATCACGGGCGTTCCAGGCACTTTATGCCCAACGGAACTCGTAGACACTTCAGTAGGATTGTATGCTTCGCCGATTTTATGCAAACAGCCACTTGATCACACACACAGTAGTGCACGCTTCTGGGCGAGGAATACGAGGATAGCACAAGGGTCTTCGAAAATTGCTCGGAGGCTTTTCCCAGGTAGATCGGTGCTACCTCGAATCCGAGGTGCAAGCCGAATGCCTGCTACTCCATACCCCACACTTACCTTGGTATGGTATGTAGGCGGTATCACGGTCACCTGTTACTGGAGGGGCGGTACTGGGCGGTCACTGGGCAGTCACTGGCGACCTGCAGGGCCAGCCTAAACTCTGGTCCCGCCGAGTTCTTGCAACGCCTGGCACGCATGAATCAAGTGCGTCTTCACCACGATCCCGTCCATTTGTGTTTGACTTTGCTGTTGACCTTCGTTGTCGATGATTCCTTTTTACCCGAGAATTCCTGCCTGCGCTGTACTATTTTGGTCCTCTCCTACGTCTACCGCCTGCTGGTCTCTGTGTCTTTCGCACGGGATTCCGTGCAGTCGCAGCCATGAGTGATCCGAGCCCACAGTCCGAATCGCAGGCAACTTCAGCGCCAGCTCCGTCGCAAGCGGACAGCGAGCAGCCAGGCACGAACAAGGCACCTCCAAACCAAACCCCCGGTCACCCAAGCTTCAGAAGGTACGCTGCGATTACCAGACCCTTTCGCGACTCCGTGTTGCTAACGCAGTGGCCAGGCAGCGCGCATCTCGAGCGTGTGGTAAGCTCACCTCCGCCTCCGACCGTCTTGTTTGCAGAGTCGCGCATTACACGAATGGTTGAATGAGCAGCGGCAGGAGTCAAGATGGCTGCGTTCGTTGCGGACAAGAGAATGTCAGGAATGCTTACGCGGACATGGTCACCTTTATTGATTTTATCTGTTTGGAGCTCGCCGCAGACCGAGATCCTCGGTCCAAAAGTGGTGCCTTTGGTCATCCATCAACGCCAGGGCTGACCGCAAACATCGTCCGCGCCCAATGAGCATGGGGAATCAGCCCTCGAAGTGTTTGATGTCTATGGGCAGAAACAATGCTAACGTGCCGTCTTTACAGAAACGTGTCACGCTCGCAAAGTATGTGGCTCGACTGGTGTCCAGGTCGGGATCGGGTCGAGTGTTCCCATATCTAACACGTGTGCTGTATAGGTCCGATGCGATGCTGCGTCTCTTGGGTTAGTATCGTCCTGTCACGTCACCACTGTCTCTGATCTTGACCATTGTTAGGGTGCCATGCACAAACTGTGTGGCATTTTCCATCGAATGTCGAATTCCAGTTCCCAAGCGGAAAAGAGCCAGTGCTGCCCGAGCCAAAGATGAAGAGAGGTAAGTCAGCAGCTTGTCAGACGTCTGATTCGGTGCAATAAAGCATCCTATCATCCGTTAGCTCCCCAAGGAGACCGTCTGATGGGCTTTCCAGCGAGACCGGCGATTCCCAGCAAACGGGCACGCCTACGGACCCTCGTCTGGCGAGGCCAACGCAACCCAAGCCTACCGTCGGCTACAATTCTCCAGATGGCATTCCCTCGACCCAGATGTCAGAGGCTCAAGCGGCTCAACAAGCGGCCAACAACAGTACCATGGCGCAGTTCATGAAGCCCAAGTTTGCTCGGGCGCCGATCAAAGAAGCCGGGCGAGTAGCCTATCTCGGAGAGTCCTCCAATTTGTCGTTGCTGGTCCATGATCGACATGGCACGACAGACGTTGTGCACTATCCATTACCAGAAAACATTAGGGGTGCTCGCGCCCGTCTGACGGAGCCAGACCAAATGGAGATTGACATTCTCCAGCAGAGGGGCGCATTTTTGTTACCTCCTCGGGCGTTGTGTGACGAGCTTGTTGATGCCTACTTTCGATGGGTCGCTCCTATAGTGCCAGTCATCAATCGAAGCCGGTTTATGAAGAGGTACAGGGACACGAAGAATCCTCCGTCGTTGTTGCTGCTCCAGGCCATCCTGCTGGCGGGCTCCCGGGTCTGCACCAACCCGCAGCTGATGGATGCGACCGGCTCTACCACGCCGGCAGCAATGACTTTCTACAAACGTGCCAAGGCTCTGTACGATGCGAACTATGAGGATGATCGCATCACCATTGTTCAGGCTTTGATACTGATGGGCTGGTACTGGGAGGGCCCCGAAGGTAAGGGCCAGGCGTCCACCGAATTCGCCGACTATGCTCGGTCTAACATAGCAGCAGATGTGACCAAGAATGTGTTCTACTGGACTCGGGTGGCCATTGTAGTTGCCCAGGGCGCCGGTATTCATCGAAGGTATTCATGACGGGACGTTCTCAACGAAGCTTGCTGACAACCGGTGACAGCGTGGAAAGTTCGCAGCTGAGCAGACAGGACAAGCGTCTGTGGAAGCGAGTGTGGTGGTCTCTTTTCACCAGAGACCGCTCGGTAGCAGTTGCTCTGGGTCGACCGGTCTCGATCAACACGGACGACTCAGACGTCGAGATGATCACCGAGGAGGATTTCATCGAAGACGAGGGCGATCCGAACAACGAGTATGAAGCTGACCCGGTTCACATCCAGTTCTTCTTGCAGTATGTCAAGCTATGTGAGATCATGGGTCTTGTGCTCTCTCAACAATACTCGGTTGCCTCGAAGGCTCGGCGCACAAACGCCATCGATCTGACTCATAGTGACATGGCTCTGGCCGACTGGCTGCAGAATTGTCCCCGGGAGGTGTATTGGGAACGGTCACGGCATCATTTCTGGTCGGCACTGTTACACTCGAACTACTAGTGAGCTCGTTGCTGGATACCTCTGACCCTGGGCTAACGTAACCCCAGCACCACACTTTGCCTGCTGCATCGAGCACATATGCCACCAGCGACAGCCAAACCACACGATTACGAAAACGTCGACATGGCTTATCCCTCGAGAACAATTGCCTTCCAAGCCGCCGGCATGATCACGTCAATCATGGAAAACCTCCTGGCTCATGATCAGGTCAAGTACACGCCTGCCTTCATGTAAGTACCCGCTCCTCCGGCTTAAAATGGAGATACTCATGCTCTTCACAGAGTGTACAGCCTGTTCTCGGCGCTCATCATGCACGTCTACCAGATGCGCTCATCTGTACCGTCCGTCGTTGCTGCCAGCCAGGAACGCATCAACGTGTGTATGAACGCGTTGAAAGAAGTGTCTAAAGTGTGGCTTGTTGCGAAAATGGTGCACACCTTATTTGAATCCATTCTCGGCAATAAAGTGCTTGAGGAAAGACTGCAGAAGGCAACGGGCAAAAAGGCACAACGATCCAAGAACAACCCACGGGGCCCAGAGCAGAGCCATGCCAACGGCAACGCGAACGGCCTGGCAAACACCGCATCTGCAACAACGCCCGTACCCGCGCCCCCCACCAATCCAGCCAAGCGTAAATACGATGACATCGACCTCGTATTCAACGTAGGGCCGCCAGCTCCTCAGATGTCGTACGAACGGTCACGACCGCAAACACCCGCAGTCACACCATCACGCGAACTGCCTCAGCAGCAACAGCACGGTAATTACCTGGGTTCACCTCCATTGCAGAACGAACAGTATCTACCGCCGTCTAGATCTCGAGGAGCCTCTCGTCTGCCATCTCGAGGTCCTACAAGAGCGAACTCTCCTTTCAATGGATACTCTATCCCCGCCACGCCTCCAGACCTTTTCCTCGTCACACGAGACTCGCCCAACATTTCTCAGCAGCTATGGGAGAACTTCCAGCCTGACCAGCTCTTCCCTGACGGCACAATCGGGGACGTGGCGGGCTTCGGCAATAGTCCCGTCATGAATCATGCCGTCGATCCGCAATTGCAACAAATACAAGGCCAACAAACTGGGATGACGACGGGAGGCCAGCAAATTCCGCAAATAGACATCTCGGGTTCGGGACAGCAGCACCCTCAGGTATGGCCGCCAGGGATGTCAGGCATGATGGGTGCGGGAATGGAAATGCACGATAGTGACGGTTGGTCGACCAGTAGTATTGGGAATGCTCCCGTTGCGCCGACAACTCTGAATGTGGAAGACTGGTTCCAATTCTTCGGCATCAACGGCGAGATGGCCGGGATGGGTATGGATGGTGCTGGGCCTTGAGCCTTCTCATCTCACGGTGCTGAGGGCTGGCAAGGCGATGGCTTCTTCCGTCTGTCCCCAATACGTGAATAATTTGCCAGTATCTAGCATATGAGCACCAAGAATGGCATCTACTCCATCTGCACTGTTACATTGCTGAGACATGACGTCCGCGTGGACGAGTGGCATCGAGACCTTATTGTACGCCTGCGTGGCATTTCTTGCCATGGGTACGAAACACGTCAGCCGATGGAAGAATAACGCGCCCCTCTTCACCTGATGTTCAGTTGCTGCACCGCCCATGCGAATGGCCGTCAGCTCCATCTCGCCCTATTGGGTTCGTGTCCGTGATTGGTTCGCTTCGAATATGCCCCATCGGGTTTAGTCTGCGACGTCCCCAGACATCTGCTCCTTGTCTTGCTCTGGCGTTCGGTTGGCCACCCAATTTTTTGCCCAAAGTCTTTCAGGCTATTTCCTATTTTTGAGGGCCCATGTTTTAGCATTCGTATGAGGCTGACTGAGGGGTTTTCACTCAGGTGCTCGCGACCGGTACGCGACAGATACTCCATCCAACGTGGACATGGCGATGAAAGGCAAAAGGTAAGTTGACGTGTTGCTATGGATAGAAGTCACTATGTCGAAAACGTTCGCGTGGGGTGCGTACACAGATGAGAACACATGAAACGAAAAGGTAAGGGATGATTGATATAAAGAACCTCGACAGTCGTGCATGGGGGGGCACATGTCTGCACCATATCGTATCCATACAGCATCATCTGAGTCCATCACGTACCATCTCATACAGAGCAACCAAGGACAAGCGAATTCATCGACCCGGGCTCCCAACGTCAAGCGAGACCGATAATCAATTCAACGTCAAGCGAGACCGATTAATCCTTTCGAACTCGACGCTGCTCCTGACTCATAGAGATCATATTCTCGTTCAGCTGCCGCACCAGACAGGCAGGGATATATACCGACCGGACAAGGGCTACTTGCACCCCAGACTTCATCTATCAAAAGACACGCACGCACGCACCGCACCCTTTCGTTGAACCATTCGTTTCAAACAACACCGCCCTCCCTACCCAACGACAGATAGCGAACAAAGTCGAGCCTCCACACCCAAGATGCCCGCCTCCATCCGACCAACAAGCCTGTCTTATTCGCTCGCGGACTCGAGAAACAGCTCGACATTCAAGCCCGGATCCAGATCTTCCTCTTCCTCGCCTCCCTCCGAAGCCGCAACCGTGACCGCGACCGCGACCGCGACCGAAACGACGCCCAAAGCAAAGAAACACGGCTGGTGGTTCCGCGCCCGCTCCGCCAACGTAATGCGCTCGACCGACTCTGGATCGCGACGCATCATGAGCGCACCTGCACCCACACCCGCACGCGCATCCGCCCCTCGGCTACCGCCCACCCCGCTGGATGAAGGCATGTTCCCGCGCATCCTCGTCAAAGCCAAGACTAATTAAATTAGCCTTAGCTCTCGTTGCAAACGACGGCGAAGGACGGGGCCCCACCTGGGAGCTGGCCTCGTCCTCCCGTCCAGCGAGCGTCCGTTCCCTGTCGACCACGTCGGACACGTCCACGACCACGACGTCAACGCGGTGTGTTCGCTCCGAGGGTCACAGCAGCGTGGAAGGACTGGCTGCTACTGCTAGGTGGGATGCCGCGTTGGGGACGAGAGTCGTGCCGAGCGGAGCGGCGGGGTTCAAATGACGCGACGGTCAGGGCAGAGGATGAGGCCAAAGCCGAGGCGATGCAGAAGACACGCCCAAGGGATCTGGTTCACTTGATGGTCCTGGGAGGGGGGTTCCTGGGCATGTAGCTATAGCTACTGCTGCGTTGGACACCGTGGATTATGGGGAGTTTGACATTGCACATTGTATATTGGGCTATTGTCCTACGTACGCAATGGTACGGAACCCGATGGGAGTACCTTTTTGGCATACAAGTGTTAGTTGGAATGGATCACAGTACTACAGGTAATACCGGGGGGTTTGATGGGTGATTGTATCGACATTTTTGGCGGGCACTGGTCCTCAGTTGCTACAAGTACAAATTGCGATAGGAAGAGTTATGGTGGCTTTGAAGGCGCGTAGGTACAGTGCGAGTACGAGACAAATTGCGGTAGCAGGGTTGTTGTGGCTTTGAAGGCATGTAGGTCCAGTGCGAGTACGAGTAATTACTGTGCTACAGCAGGTACCTAGGTACTCCGTACACATACATCCTTTCCGGGGGGAGAAATCGTTTGATTGAGCCAGCCACCTTGTCGGTCGTGCTCCGTATTTCGCTCTGGTTCGCTGCATGTGCAAAGCATAGCACATCACATACAGGATCATCCATTTAATTCCATGCCGCTAAAAACTCCAGTGCGTTGCTGGTGTATGGTAATTGACCACGTGGATCTAGAAGGGGGCTGCCACGCCCTAGGTCTTCCACCCCTTTTCATCGGTATCGTCATAACTTGGCGCGCTGTAAATGGTCCCGGGTACGTAGTGTCAAGACTGTTTGTCCTTCCCCGACGCCGAACTTGCATATGCATTCCTCACCCTCCCTCTGATGGGGAAGCGCTCATTCAGCAGCGCTTCTTCGGTTGCAAAATCCGACGTCCTCGCCGTGGCCGCTGTAGGCGTGATATCCTTGTCCCTGCCCGTATCCCGGCCGCTACTAGGATCCCTGCTACGATCCGTAGGGACGGTCTCTGAATTTGTTTCCAATTCGATGAGGTCGCCCAGCTTGTCCACGGCAGCACTCCTATCCCGCTTCCCAGGGGCGCCGGCCATCGTCCTCACCCATCCTTGAATGGCACCGCTCACTTCTCCCGCCAGTCCTGAACTGCTCGAGTTCGAACGCACACTCCGCACGGAATCCATGCTCGCCCTTGGTGTAGCTCTCGAGGTCGGTGTTCGACTGAGGCCTGAACGAGGTATGTTTTCGGGCGGAGGCAGAAAGTCCGGAAAGTACTGATTGAACTTGCGGTTAAGGGGGTCGTCAGCTGGTCCAGGGCGAGACATCTGCGTTCTCAAACCACGCAGATCACCTACGCCGCCAGGTCCACGAAGCACCTCAGCGAAGACATTCCCGTTTCCTGAAGTGCTAGAGGAGCGCTGTCGGCCCGACGAGCCAAGGCGAGAGGCTGGAAACACGGGCCGTCGGACGGGCGACGCGTTCAAAGATATGGATTGTTGCGCAGCGTGCGTGGGCGGATGTCGAAGCATGTCGAAGGACGTCTTCGGCGTGGAGGCTGTCGATGAGGTAGTGAGGGTAGCATTTGATTTCTGCCGAGGTCGAGGGAAGTAGCCCAGTGCGCGGCGAGGCACGCGCAAGACCTCAACGGCTTCTTTGAAGTTGGGTAGCATTACCCAGGAGTCGTGCTTGAGTTCGGTGGCGTCGGACATGGAGGTGATGATGGACAAGGGCTCAGAAGTGAGAGTAGAAGACGCCATACTCGAGCTCGGGCGAGAAGGGCTATGGACGCCGTTGGGGGATGAAGCACCGTTTGGTTTCGGTTGATCTTGCATAGAGAGGTGTTCGAGACTCGAGTCGAAAAGATCTCTCGAAAGATACGGGCTGTCGACTTTGCGTCCCTTGACCGTAGAACCTTCTAAAGGGACCAGGACACGTGTTCTCGTCTGTATATTGTCGTTGGGCCAGAACCTGTTGACTTTTCGGAACAGGTCAGGAGGGCAGTTGTACTTGATGATGACACCGGCGAGCGTGTCCCCTTCCTCGACTTTGTGCATATAAACCAAAGCGTCATCACTCGTGTCCGTCTGTCCGCCTATAGCCGTGTCTGCGTCCGAATCACGCCTCTTAAACCTGCCCAGACTGTCACGGTTTTCTGTAGCACCCGCCATGAGAAGGGCTTCTCTTTTCTTTGCCTGGACCATGGCTTTCCGCTCTTCGATAGCGTCCCGGGCGGCACTCGCGGACGTGTTCATAGACGGGCCCCATTGGGGAGTGGACATCTTCGAAGTGTAGTTCTTGTCCTGTTTCATCCACAAGGGGGTCTTGAACGTGCCCACGTTCTTGTCCTTGGGAGGACTGGAGGTTGTGTTCCCGAGAAATGTGGATGCGAACCCCTGAAGGGAGCCCCATGGTTCCCATATACTTTGTTTATCTGCAGCAGGCGCCTGTGAACTCGACGAGGACCTCGTCTGGGGTTTGTTGGTTCGGCCAACTCTGGATTTGTCCGTGGACTTCGACCTGTTCAGCGCAGATTCATTCGGAGACACGCCTCGACTCGGGAAACGTGGGGGAGTAGAGGAGGTCGAAGTAGTGACGGCGGTCGACTCGGTATTCTCATCGTCAATGTATGATATGAGGCGACCAGTGCGAGGCCGGAGAGTCGAGGTACTGCTGTTGGTAGAGGAGTAGAGGCTTGATTGGGAGATGTTGCTCATGGCTTCCCAGGCTGCCGATACAAGACATCGAGGGTCGACGACATCGGGGAGCCAGAGTGCTTAGGTTGTTATCGCAGGAGTGCACGGAACCGCGTCGTTGACCTTCGCCGACGCCAGTAATCGCGTTTTGGTCCCAGGATGACGAGCACAGCTGTCGTGGGGACGACGCGAACGCGAGAAGGCTGCCGGTCTTCGCAAGCCAGATAGGGGACCCGAAACCAGAGTAGGGACAAGGAAAGCAACTGTGGTCTAGCAGCGAGGATTGAAGCACGTTGGACACCTGGAGGGGCTCTGCTGAACGCTTCGGAGTCCTACTTTGTGGGTGACAGCCGCCGACGTCGACCCTGCGCTAGCCGGAGTTCGTGGCGAGTACTGCGCTCTCTGCGATACATACAAGTACCCAGGAAATAACCAAATACATGCCCGTTTGGGGGCGACGAAGAAGGCCCTGGCACGTGCTGCTCTAGATGTTCACGTGCTCGACGAAGGTGCATGTGGTGATGATAATCAATAAAATGGATTTCCACTTCCTCTTCTACACCACCACAATGGCTATCACTTTGGATTCATGTGACGTTAGCTGCTACTGCTCACTCTTCATCCTTTTCTCAACCTCAGATAATCCCCATCTCACTGCACACTGCATACACATGCTTACCGTATCCCATCACAAGAAATGGCAGTTCTCCAAGCCACCAAACTTTGCACCACTGCACCGGGTGCCTCCGGATGCAAACAGCTGAAATACCTAAGAGAAAGTACTATGTATCAAGAAAAGGGGTAGTTGTGTTTCATCGTAGACGGGCATTGGCTGCAATTCCAGTCGTTCCCACTTCCAGCTGTACAATGCTTATCGGCTCACGATCTAGTTCCATCCCAAGCTGTTCTCAGCCATCACGGGCGGACTGATGTACGTCCGCCCACTCCTCTGAGAATTGCTGCGATCACTTGTTCTCGAGGTACGGCCAGCTAGACCACCGAATCGAGTGCCGTAGCTGCCTCTCGCGCCAGCCATGAGATTCGAGTTCTCGCCGGGACGGGCGCCGCGGTTTCCTGACTGCACGCTGCTTGATCTTTGGTGGCCAGCCTTGCGCTTTTTGTACCGACGGGCGACAAGGAACATTGCGGCTCCGTAGACAGCCGCGCCAGCGACAGCGCCGACTGCGATGCCGACAGAGGATGGACGCACCGGCGAGCTGCCCGAGTCATTGCTGCCCGGAGTGCCGCCATCAGGGGTACCGCTGTCGTCCGAGGTTGTGGCAGCAGAGTTCGCCGAGTTGACTGGTGTGCCGCCTCCAGCAATGGCAGAGCCAGGCAGAATGGGAATCGAAGGATCGATCATGCTCATGAGCGTCACCACAGACGGGTTCGGGTTTTGATAGAGCTCCGAGTTGGGATTTAAGAGATTCATGGACAATGTATCGACTTTGTCAGCTGGGATGAAGGCCATGGCCAACGTGGTGATGTAGTTCAGCGTATCCAAAGTGTTGTACGGCTGCAGGTACTGCATGACAACACGGTCCAGATCAAGACCCAGACCATGCGAGACACCGACGGGAAGATACGAAAAGATCTGGGACACAGCAGTCGGTGAGGAGACCACAAAAGCATAGTTGAGACCATAATTGAATCCCAGCTGGATCAAAGTAGAGTTCTCCGGAGCATCCGGCACACCTCCTTGAGGTTGAATAACGCGAGGCAGGGTCGTTGGAATCACTGCAGCGCTAGTTGAAGTCGACTTCGAAGTCATACTAGGGGGAGCTGTTGTCGCCGAGATGATGCTTGATTCTGGGGTCAAGACCGACGCAGAGTCTGTTCCTGTAGGTTTGACAGTATTTGTAGGTGGGATTGAAGATGTCAGACTTTGAGTTGTCGAAGGCGTGACCACGGGAGTCGTCGCAGGAGTAGTGGTGTTAGCGACGAGCGGAGGCACATTAGGAGTCGTTGTAGCAACAGTGGTGGTGGGTGTCTCCGTGGGTGTTTCGGTGGGTGTTACCGTGGGGGTGGTCTCCGTCGTCTTGGTGGTATCCGTAGGAGGAACAGTCACGGTGTTGTTGTTCGGGGTGTCTGTAATCGAAACCGTAGGGCTGATAGTAGGTGGTAGAGTAACGGAATCGGTGGGACTGATGGTTGGAGGTAATGTCACTGTGTCCGTTGGACTTACGGTAGGAGTTGTAACTGAGTCCGTTGGGCTGATAGTAGGTGAAACGGTTCCCGAGTCCGTTGCACTGATGGGAGGCAATGTGACTGAATCAGTAGGCAGAGTGGGCGATGCAGTCAGCGAATCGGTGGGAAGAAGTGTTGGAGTATCGGTTGGCACAAGTCCATCAGTGATCGAGGCCGTGAGTGATAGGAATGAGTTCAAGTCACTCGTCACATCAGCAGGACCGGAAGTCGTAGTAGGGGCTGCCGAAGTAATCACCGAGTTTGCTGAGCTCACTTCGGATGCGACCGAGGAAGCCGCATCGGCGGCAGACGACAGGGCAGAGGAGATTGATGCGATATCGGAACCGGATGCCGTCGAAGCAACGGACTGCAAAGAATTTGCGAGGGACAAAATCGAGGTAGCAGCATCGCTAGCTGAGACGAGAGCCGATGACGCCGCGGCAGTAATCGACGCCAAAACGTCCGAATCAGTTGTGCTCGTGGCAGAGTCCGTTGCTGTATCACTACTTGAAATGATAGAATCAAGCCCCAATGTGATTCCTCCTTCGTCCGAGCTTGAAGTGGCAGATGGTGTCCCTGTGATAGTCGGGGTATCCGTTGCAGTGGCAGTTGTATCTGTGTTGCGATCTGTCGGCACATCAGTTGCAGACGGTATGAACGCATCTGTAGCTGACGGCGAAGCTGTATCCGCAGACGTGTCTTCGACCGGTTGCGTGGCAGTATCCGTCGGATCAGCGCTTGATGCTGAGTCGGTGGTTTGCGCATCAGTGCTTGCTGGTGTTGATGTTGGGGTGTCGCCAGAAATGGCAGATGCTACCCCAGACAAGGCATCTCCTACCGACGAGATCAGGCTTCCCAGCCCAGAATCCGTAGAGCTAGAACTGGTAGAGTCGGTCGGAGTACTCGCGTCTGTTGTAGTATTGTCGAATGTGACCTGCCTCTTGACAACTCTCGGAAAGTAGTACCTGGGCTTCAAATCGGCACCTCGTCGGTGAGCGGGAACAGCATCCGCAAATGATCCTGCGACCACAGCAGCAAAAAGAGTAATGGATGAGATCTTCATCACGCAGATAGATGGCTTAAAGCCGGAGATCTGTAGGGTTCGTCAGCACAACCCTTGCCAATTCAAGACAATTCCCGTACTTGATATTCTCCCGTAAAACGAGCGTATAGGGTGAGTGTATATGTTCAAAAGAGTGGCTAGGATCAATTGATCCTGATCGGTTTTTTTCAACAAATGCGTCCCAGACGAAATCTTCGGGCTGATCCGTTTTCTCCAGTCAGTCGAGACCGTCGACTGTCACACTGATGGACAGAGTGCAGAGTGATCAGCCTTTGAGGGATAAGGTCGAGGGCCTTCTTTGTCTCTCGTGTCTGCCGGTGGAAGCGATCAAGTCGTCAAAGAATCCGATTCATGTATTTTAGGCGATTTCTTTGACCCAGATTTGCCCTTCCGTCTCCAATAAAGAACCCGGCACCACCTGTACACTTCCTCGAATTGTTGGAACCAGCCAATTGGTAGCGAAGACGAATACAGGATCCAAAAAGCCGTTGCTGTATATCCGTTCCCTGTTCAGAGAAGCGGCGAGGAATCCCACAAAGTATAATTCGCGGAGGCGATCACTGCCGTGGGAAGGTAAGAGCGAAGGAGCGTGTACGACGGGGTCAGAAATAAGCTGAATCTCGAAGAGTTGAAGGAATGTACGCGAGCTGTTGCTGGCAAAGTCGTAGGATGTGAAAGCGCTGCCGTCAAGGCGTAGGTGACTAGTCGAGGGGTACAGTTATCGGTCGCGAAAGGAGAGACAGCGACCACGGCGACGTTGACGGATCATCGAGGCTCGATGGTGAACGCGTGCTGGCGGGAAGTGTAAGGATAGAGAACAACGACTGAGAGGGAAAGCATTGTCGAGAGACCCATCGAAAGGGAGAGGGCTGGAGAGGCTGCGCTGGGCATTCGAAAGGGAGGAGGAGCCACCAAGCGCAGGTGCTAGACCTAAGCTGTCGCCGTTGGTCGAGACAAGGCGTGCGGGTTGTGGGCTCGGACCCAGCACAAAGTGGCGCCAACGGAGCGTCTCAGGCACCGTCATGGTACGGATGTTTCCACATAAATTACGCCTTTCAACCTTTTAAGGGCTGCAGTCAACCAATGCCCGCGCGGCATTCGAATCGGAGTTTGGCTGCTAACTTAAACCCACATGGTCAAAATACCGCCGAACCGTCATTTTACGTGACACGGACGTTGCTGAGCCTCCTCCGCCCTTGCTCTGCGTCTTTGTTGCTGGTCCTGGCTTTGTTCTTCTGCCCCCAAGCAATCTCGCAGTCAATCTCGTTACGCTGCTACCGCACGCTGTGGCTACTCATACCGTTTCCGTCTTTGGTCAAGGCTCGAGATGGGCCCGAGTCGTGATTCTTTCAAGCATTGACGAACTCGTTGATCATCACAGCCCTTTCGGACGACGAATTAGTCAAGCTGCTGGCTCTGGACGAAACGATCATTCAAACGGTATGTGCGTCCGATTTTCTGCGACAGCGGAGATGCTCAGCGTAAATTCTGGTCGGAAACACCAAGGACAAGGATCGCTTCAAGGTGAGCCCTTGTCAAGAGCCCTTGTGTGATGCGTGGCCATTGTGGCACTGCGCCGCCAGTGAGGACCAAAAGCATGTCTGCAGCACAAGCAAGCAATTTTAGGCCAGGAACAAGGACGAGAGCCAGGAACCACTTGGAGCCCAATCGCGTGTTAGCCAGACACCCGGCTGATGTTCCCTCGATCCAAGCGGGACAGTAGATTGGCTAGAAAAATCCCATCATCTTCCCCATCTGCCGCCCTGTTCGTAATCCTTGAACGGCTCAACGCCAAGGGCTGAACATCAGCACCAATGTTCATTGTGTACGGAAAACTGCTGTACTCGTGCTGTGTACCGTACGGCCGTCGCACTGCAGGAGTGGTATGTATATAGCCTGTAGCTTGGTATGCAAAGAAAGGTTGGCGGCATTCCTTGTGCGTAGGTACAGGACTGCACACAACGCCCTTACTCGTAGGACTTGGTCACCTTGTCAAGGATGCCATTGCGACGATATCCGCTGAGCAAGAGTCGGCCCCACTGCCGAGCTGCCGATGTTGTTTCATTCAGGGGTAATCAAGCGCCGTCTGAAGTCACCGAAAAGGGCCACGTCTCATGCCTTGAAAGCACATGGATGCTCCAGCCGGAAATTTTACTGGTCTCGATTTTTCTCCCATGTGCAATCACGCGTACTCGTATCTTCTGCCGCAAATTACACTGCACAGCGCGAAAGCCTCGAGCATTCCACCACTGTGATGGATCATTCGGGACGATCAGTGCTCAAATTCTCAACCACATGGCGCGCAGTATGTTGATCAACAACTCGGTCCAAACCGCGAACCTCAGAGGCTTGGCTCAAATTCATGGATCGTCGCCTAATGCAAAATATGCTCATTGGATTGCGCAGCGTATAATGATTGTTTACCCTGCACAGTACGTAGTAGTAACGGCTTGCTCAAGGTCTGATAAACCAGTAGCGAGAAGACGCTGGGTGCTGCGAATGGCATTGCTCGACTCTTGTGCGAAAGTGCCAGTGGTAAACCTGTTGGGAGCGTGTCTCTACACGCTACTACAAACATCAAGCTCGTTTTCGATCATGCCAATCAGCCCGCTACCCTTGATATAGCCAAGACGTACGGAGTAGACTCAGAGCGGACTGCTGTTGAAGTGCGAGAGTGCTCGCTTTTTGCGGTGAATTCTGGGATCATGTTGCGGAACAAGCAGATACATGGATTACCCAGGAGCAAACCGTTGCGGACGGGGACGGACAGCCATGAATACGAATCTGATCAGGCTGACGATATTCACTCATTTTGACTGCAAATGCTAGCGAGTGCACACACTCCTTTCACCAGCAGTAGGAGTGGCAAGACAGGCGTGTTGCGCACTCGAACTACTGTACATGAGCTCGACGGAGTACTTGTAGTAGCCGATCAGTCAACCAGACCTCGGCAGAATGTTCAGCCCACAGTGTTAAGGCATCGCAAGCATCTAAGTTGGAAGTGCGAACAATGGTTATCTTTCGCCAGTCGTCAAAGACTTGGGTGTCGGTCTTCTCCCTCAACGCCCACGCACAGATCACGGCCATTTCAGATGCATAAGACAGGCAGTGGTTGTTGTCCCATGGACCCTATTCTGGGAACTAAGTGCTGGAGGATGCGCAGGCCGAGATCGGGCGGCCAGAGGACGGGAAACGGGTCGTGTGGGCACTGGAGGTGAAAGGCCTGGAGCACGTCATTTGCGGCTGCTCGTCTTTTTTGCCCGCAAACTGCACTTTGATCCACTCGGTAGATGCGCTTTGCGAGCGACTCTAAAAACATCGCCTTGACCTCGTCCGCTCGCCCTCTAGCTGCTTATTATTACCTGCTTTACCGTTGACTCAGTCAGTTGCTGTTGACTGACCGACGCACTGACTCTCATATGTCCTTGAACGTACTGATCAGCAGCCTGCAAGTTGTCGAACTTGTGCCTCCACCCCTCTCCGACCACCGCCACCATGTCTGAGTCAGGTTCTTCTTCCACACCGCCATTGAAGAACCCGAAGCTCAGCGCAATGAGCAAAGCCTTCGCCAAAGTTGATCTTGATGGGCACGACTTACCACCGTCACCTGTGCCGTCGAGCCCCAGAAGCGGTCGGCAGTATGCATTGGCAACGCAATTGGTCTACTCGGAAGGAAATGACCAGTACAATGCCAGCAGTGTGCCCATATACCAGGTCAGTCAATACAGCTCTAGCTTGGTGTTACGAACCGACTAACGGCCCATAGTCTGCGACATTCAAGCAGACCTCTGCCACAGGCGGCGTCTCCAACGATTATGACTACACTCGGAGCGGCAACCCGACACGCACCCACCTCGAAAAACATCTCGCAAAAGTCATGCGCGCGAAACGGGCTCTTGTTGTCTCGTCCGGCATGGGCGCTCTTGATGTGATCAGCCGCCAATTGAGACCCGGCGACGAGGTGGTAACGGGCGACGATTTGTATGGAGGAACAAATCGGCTGCTGAAATATCTCGGCACGCATGGTGGGATTATTGTTCACCATGTTGACACCACAACGCCTGAAAAGGTGCAGGAAGTCCTGAGTGGAAAGACGGCCATGGTTCTGCTCGAGACGCCCACCAATCCCTTGATCAAGATCGTAGACATCCCGACGATTGCAAGCATGGCTCACGCAGCCAATCCTGCGTGTCTGGTAAGCGTGGATAATACCATGCTCTCACCGTTGCTTCAAAATCCACTGGAGCTTGGTGCAGATATTGTCTACGAGTCTGGCACCAAGTATCTGTCAGGCCACCACGACTTGATGGCGGGCGTGATCGCCGTCAATGACGAAGCACTCGGCGAGAGGTTTTACTTCACGATCAATGCCTCTGGCTGTGGCCTTGCGCCCTTCGATTGCTGGCTCCTAATGCGCGGCATCAAAACCTTGAAGGTGCGCATGGATGCGCAACAGGCCAACGCCATGATGATCGCCCAGTTCCTCGAATCTGCCGGCTTCAAAGTTCGCTATCCAGGCCTGAAGAGTCACCCGCAGTACGATTTGTTCCACTCTATGGCACGTGGCCCGGGTGCAGTCTTGTCTTTTGAGACAGGAGACATTCAATTGTCCGAACGGATCGTCGAGTCCGCGAAGCTGTGGGCTATTAGTGTTAGCTTCGGATGTGTCAATTCCCTCATCAGCATGCCTTGCCGCATGAGCCACGCCAGCATTGACGCAAAGACACGCGCAGAGCGTGGTGTACCAGAAGACCTCATCCGCTTGTGCGTGGGCATTGAGGACGGGGAAGATTTACTCGATGATCTTCAAAGTGCCTTAGTACAATCCGGCGCTATGAATGTCACCCTTGATGGGATTTATGCGAAGAACGCAACAGTCGGCGACGAGCATCCCGCCGAAGGAGAGCATTTGGCGGCTAAAGCCGCCGCCATTAACGAGCCCTGACGAGGCTCTTGACCTGTATGATCTGGCGTGGACCGGTGTCCAAATGCATGGACCCTGAAGAGGTTTTATACTTGCAATTGGTTCGAAAAATGAAAAGGATAAAAAGACATTCACAGGGCGCAAAAGCAGGTCATACTCCTCCATTACAGGCTCGATGAGGACCAAAAACTATTGCCATATGTTTCGTGTGATTTGTGTCCGCCCGGGGAGCAACGTAGATAACCACGAATATACTATACCGATCCACACATAGCGGAAGATAGAAAAGCAAGATCTTCCTCAATCACTTCATCACGGATGTGTTTCAATATCTCCACGGAGGCACAGAGTCCAATGTGCTAGACCTAGAGTCGTGGACCTTGGGGGCTGAGGTTTCCTCTAGACACTCTGCTCCAAATCATAGCTGCTCAGGAGTCATGGCTCAAGCAAGTTACCTCGCTCTTACATGCGGCTTACAACGATATGATTTCACCTTCTACGGTTTCTGTCACTACCACCTTCCGTCGTCATACTATCCTGCTCTGAAGACTCGCCAGCTCAACATAGTCAGCAAGGCTGAACTCCCTCCCTAAAAACGGAGCTAAGCACGCCTTGTTACCCCGCGGTAGCCCCTCGTCACGTGTTTATGGCGTTGGCTATATAGATTGTACATGCTCATAAATGAGCTGAAACATTGTCGATTTCGGACACAGATTTCGAGGGGGATTGGCGCAGTATGTTCATAAAGCCTCGCTGATATCCTCATTTTCAGTTATTAACAATGTTAGATGGTAGCGCGTGGCTCTCCTGTTCGTCTCACCTCTCTCTACGTTCCGACAAAAAGACTAATAGCCTCCTAGATTACTTCCGAAGCCAAGGTTGTGGGTTCGAGTCCCATGTTCCTCGATTTTTTGTCCCTGACTCGGTCCTCAGGTAGCGGGATGGAAAACCAGACCTTTCCCTTAATTTTTTCACACTGCTCGAACACTTTAGTGCGCGATCGCGTCGAGGATGCAGCCCTTCTAGCATTCGCGGACTATATATAGGGACTTGACAGGCAGGTCGTGCGGGTGTTACTTTTCGGCTCATCCTACTACGGGGACCGGAACGATGCTGTGTTCGAAAGATTGTTGAAGGGGTGATGAGCGTGACTGTGTCAATACAGAGCCGGACAAGTCACGGTATGCACCGACAAAAGGCATCATCATCATCATCATCCGTGGGAGCTCCGACTTTTCGAAGATCCCAGGCCAACCTGTTTCAGTCATACATGTTCCTCGCCGATTGGCAAGGCGCTGACACAGCCCGGTGCCATCGGGTCTGTCTACGTAGTATGGCCTTGCGAGGTAGCGTTCAAAAGCCCGCAAGCAAGGATAGGTACTGGTTCATGGCCTTTGCAAATCGTACGCCGTCACAATCGTGTCTGAAGGCGGGACAGTCTTATCATACAGTCCTGTCCAACTTCGCATCTGATTATCTAGCGTTGAACCCACCCGGCCAACGCGATCCCAAAGCAATTTCTACTAGTGGTACAGAGTGCGGTGGTGTCCGGGGGAAGCCACCAGCTCTATATAGTAGCTGGGAAGAAACAATGCCGGCCCATCTAGTGCTACATTTTGTCTAAAAACCCGAAACCGATCTGGAAAACGACAGCCACCAACACCGGCAATGCACACGCCAGCAACGCAACGCAATAAAGTTCGTGGAAGCTGTCACCGGCCACCGTCGAGGTCGTCTCATTACTGTTCGAGCTTGGCCATGAAGCTCTTCCGCATATTAGCATTAACGACACCACCAACTCCAAAGGCAGGGATAATCCGTCCCATCCGCGCGAAAGCACTAACGCTCCAATCCCGGACGATGCGGGAATACCGCTCACCGAGCCCGAGACGACCCTGTCTATTGTACAAATCCAAGCCGAGAAGATGGATCGGTGTCGAAATCAGCTGAATAGCCGCCGGGGCCAGGAACTGAGCGGTATTGGTCCGTCCCGCATCTGTCGACAGAATGCGCGATAGCCGGGATTGTACCTCCGGTGGCAGATTTGCGAGCCTCGGCGCGATCATGGAGGGTAGGTTGAAGGAGGCAAAGATGGTGAGACAGTCACGCACGGCGAAGAGAGCGTACGATAGCTTCGGCACGACGGCCGCGGGGGAGACGGAGGCGGCTGGGGAGGACGCGCCAAACATCCGCGCGAAGCACGAATCCTTGTACACGCACAGACTCATGTTGACGGACGATGTGGCGAGGAACTTGCTCGTGCTGGGTGTTACTGTCGACGCGGGCTTGGAGGTCACTGTCGAGTGGAAGGTGTCGACCGTGTTGGCGGTGGAGTACGTCGCAAAGTAGAGGCTGAAGATCAGGAGGAATGGTTTGGAGAGGATGAACTGGTGTGGTCGGGTCATGGCCGGGCGGAGGGAGCGAAGAAAGCAGGAGGAGAAGGATGCCCCCTTCGCGGCTTTCTCGACAATCGACCTGTCCATTGGATGTGGTCGTCAGTAAAATCACGGACACCGACCAAGTGTGAAGATATTGGAGGAGAGTCGTTTGGAGCAGGTGGAGGCACTGTAGGTCTTGCTATGTCCTATCCAGTACGCAGGCTAGAGACAACGCTGAGACTGTACGCTCTTTTCTTCTCGCCTTTTGCGCTAGGCAGACAACCGTCCAGGGTGACCTACCGGTCTATTACGGTTATGATTGGTGCAACCAAGACGGCAGCACTTGCAGCAGGAATGAAGTCCGCGCCCAGTCGCAATCCCAAATCCGCAGTATTCCAGTGTACATCTTTCTTCGGCTCTCTCATGACCTTTGCTAACGAGGGGATATGAATGTGGGCTTCGGGGAGAGAAGCTGCGGGTGAGTCATTTGATATCGTGCTTGAGGCCCTCTTCTCTTTGAGTTTGGGCAGAGGATGCTGCTGTTCGGACATGTCGGTCGCGGAGGGTTTTGCGCAAGGTGCATTGATGCCAGCTTGATGGGCCCTGTTGCTGGCACTTTCCTGCGCGGAACGCTGATGATTTGCGCACCGAGGACTTCACGCCTTGATGTATCGGCGGCACTGCTGACTGTGTTGCTGGCACGATCGTTCGTATTGTGCCTCTACTTAGGAGGATCACTTTATGCGCAGCGAAACGGATTTGGAATCGACTCAAAAGATGGCTCGGGTCAATCTACACCGACCCGATATCGGCCCGGTTCCTGAGAAGCTTCGCAGCCTTGCTCAACAGCCGACAAGGCTGCGACAATTTGATGGATCCGGACGCCCGAGGCAGATGAAGGAGGCATGCAACAAAGACTATGAGCATGATAAGGGTATACTTGCAGCCGCATCTAACACAGCAATATGGGCCGCCGGACTGGAGTCCATGAGCGAGTCGCGTTAGGAAGATGCGAGCTAGTCTCAGCTGAGGTCTCTCTTCACAGCTCGAATGTATGTGGAATGAGTAGGATAGTATGTGCATGGTGAAGAGTCGAGGAGCGGTACCATCGGTGTCAAACCAACTCCGATCTTGATTTTATAGATCCTTCTTTTCTTGCGCAATCTGCGTTTCGACTTGCAGAGCCTCCTTTCTGCCCGTATGAGGTCTGACCCCGACGGCGTTTTCCCCGCCAATTGCTCGGAAGGCGGTATAAAAAGTCCATTCCACAGCCTCCTCGACAGGCTTATCAAACAAATAAGGCAGGGCTGGTACTGCTGCAAGACCGAGCTGCATTTACGTTAACGCCTGCGTTCAATGATGTCACATGCTAACTTACACCTATTGGTCCCCATGTCCTCACCGTGGCGTTCGTTGCATTCTTAAGCGCTTTCCCAGAGTATCTCACAATGGAATGTATAGTAAATGCCGGTAAACCCATAGACGCAATACTCTGGAACACGGCACGCTGCGCCATAACGGCCTTGTAGTCCTCGATCGCTGGTATGTGGACGGGATGTGTTGGAGGAATAGCATCGATCTTGCCCATTGGCTCTTTTTGTCTTCCGTCGAAGTGCTCGTCCCCCTTCGGGGCTGCCAACCTCTGATTCCTCTTGTATGCCTTCCACCCTTCGTGACTGACATCACCGATGATATACGCCCAAGATATGCCGTACGCGCTCCTAACGAGTATGGGATGGGCAACAGGCCGAAACGATTCGCCGATGTCTGAGGTATATGCGACATAACGATGCGCGCTCAGCATGATGGTGCGCAGACGGTTGGCGTAGGCGGCATATCGCACGCTTGTCTCAGTCGTGTCAGGCCCTTGCCCCTCGTAGATGTTGTCCCATATGTCATCTTGTTTGTCAATCAGCTTTTGCAGGTCCTTATTCAGTTGCTCTCGTGGGAAAGCAGAGTTCGGGCGCCCGTCCCCGTCTTTGCCGGCCATCGTGAAGGAGGAGTCTATTCAGAGTGAGCACCAGGAGGTCTTGAAGCTGAGACTAGACCTCAAGTCTCAACTCTCGTCTACAAAAGAAGGCGACAGAGGCAGAAATGCCTCAATGTCGAAGGGCTTGAGCTGGTTGGACAAATGGCAACAACATCTTCAGGCACCTAAGTACCTACTGCTCCCCAGCGCCGAGCCGGAAAGGTCGAGACGTCATAGCCTGCTACTGTAGATCATATGTTTCGTGTAGCAGCTCCTGGTTGTACGGTGAGTCATGCTAACGAAGCTCCTGGTTTCTCAAACGCAAATCGCAGTTGATCAAGTGTAATTCAACAACTCCGTCAAACACTTCATTCGCACCTGATCCTAGAACGGACTTCCGCTACCTCCTGAACCGTCAAGATGGTCGCCATGTACACTATTGCGGGCCGCCAGGTCGGATCACACGTCGTATGTCACCAGTGCTCGAAAGCCTGAATCCCAGTTGAGGCTTCTTACACAAGTCGTTCTGAAACTGACGATTTGTAGCTGTCCATGGCTACGCTCGGCACGGTTTTCGCCATCCCCTTCCTGTTGCCAGGCGGAAGCAAGAATAAGAACTCAAGCACCCCGCCTATCAACGCTTCGAGCAAAGATGAGGAGAAGTTCATTCAGTAAGGACAAGGCACCGTCCTTCGCCTCCGAAATACCGTAACTCATGCCCTTTAGGGACTTTCTAAAGCAAATCGAGCAAGAAGAGAAGGCAAATAAGATCTCGGGAAAGGAAGCGCATTGAGCTGAGGAGCAAGCACGGCGACATGACAGTTAGGACGACTTGCGGATTGTACATAAGCTAGACGGATCACACGCCGCAATATTAAGCTTGACTCGAGAGCCTTGCATTCCCGGAATGATCACGGCTTCAGCTCAAAGACTTCTCCGTCTTCCGTCGGTCGACCCATCTTGACTCTTGCAAATCCTTTTCCCAGGTCCATCACAATTGAAAACAATGTCTGGCTGGTACTCTTCTCACCGACAGCCCTATTGATCGCGGTAGGGTAGTTCTTGTCGTCTTTCAACATTTCACTAATCTTTTCCACCGATGGCTTGTCGACGGTTCGCATCAATTCTTGAATGCGGTCAAGGCGGAAAGGGGAGTCGTTCAAGAACACCGTTCCCTCCACCTTGTGCTTCTTGACCAGGTGATTTGAGTGAGTACAAGTGCCCGCCAGCTGACCGTCAGTTTCCATGGGCATCTCGATTATGTCAAGAGCGGTGCATTCGAATCCGATGCCACCGGTGGAGGAATCAGCAATCGTGATATGACAGGCCGACGCGACGCCTGTTTTGCGCAGAGCATCCACCGCAGCTTCTTTGGAAGCACTGTTCAGTGCTGTCCTGAGCGCAAGATGGCACGGAAGCTTGTCATAGGATACGCCAGGCGCCTGTATAGCGTTCAGGGTGACTCCTACTCCAGCAGAGTTCAGGCCTATTTTGCCAATGATGCCGCCTTCGGTCATCATGTGGATGTTTGGCTTGGGAGGTTGCGTGATCGACAGACAGACGATATTTGGCGTCTGCTCGAAGTTCCAATCCCAATTCTGGGCAAGAAAACTGGCATCTGACGTCTTCCAGGACAAAGCGGTGCAGCCATCGCTCAACATGCCATAGGCGATTTCAGTGCGCACATTCAATGCGACGATTGATTCGAGGTCCACTCCAGCGCCGTCAGCGACGCCGTGCATCTCCTCCACATACTCTGGATACGCGGACTCGATGAATGGAACGAACCGCGAAGCGACATCACGGACTTCTGACCATGCCAGCTTTGTTCTTTCCTTGAAGAACGCTCCATAAAAGGCGATGCTGCCGTGTACCTGGGTTTTGGCTCCCTGCCCGTGCAGATAACCGATCTGGATACGACGTTAGTAGCGCCACTCTCTCGATGTCTTTGAGGGCCCAGTCTTCTTACTTCATAGGGCGTTCCAGAACACTGAATATGCTTCACCGGCATCTTGAATTACAGTCACCCGAATTTCGCTTGCCAGCAGATAAAGAATTGAGAGGGAAACCGCACGGAGTGGAGGACTGCTATTTCAAAGCATCGCACCGACCACGATCTCCGCACCTCACGGAGTTGTGCGTGATGGTTGTACATCGTAGGGGCAGGACTGTTCGTCGTGTTGTACGGATAGCTATACACTGTGTAATTGGCCTTTGCAAAGCGAACCCGGCAGAAAGTTGAGAGAGGGGCGGAGGACACAGCTGCCATAGGGTCACGATCATTGCACAGGAATACTTACTTCCCACTCAATCACTCAAAAGACAATCGAGAGGAACAGAATCTTGCACTCGGCTCGTGCCGACTTGACTTCCCCTTTAGGTGTGACTTGTCTGTTTCTCCAACTCGCACCACTGATGATTATCAAATACCTCGCGTCGCACAGTAGCTATTGCACCCAACGGACCTCTCTTAACGGACGCGCATCCTCATTCTCGCGTCTATAGTCCAGATCGATAATCACATTGAACTCGATTGAACGTAGTCGCGCAGCGTTCATCTTCATGCGCGTGCCATTCCCTCTACAACTGCGCGTAGGCACAGATATTATCGCCACGCACAGGATCCTGTCCCCACTCCAACCTGATATCCCACGGGCAGTCAAACTCAGCAAACGTTTCCTGCTACCTCAAGAGCTAGACGACCTCAGCCGCCGCTTTCCAGCTTGGAACGATGCACGTGCGCAAGACCGACTTCCGACACAGCACATTGCTGCCTGGATAGCTGGCCGGTGGGCTGCTAAAGAAGCAGCTAAAAAGGCTTGGGGCGCTTCCCTACTCAGCTTTCAAGATTTGAGAGTTGAAGCAGATTCTGATGGTGCCGTACACGTCGTCTGTGATATGAGCACGACCTCGGACGCCTTGGCAGACCGCTCTGCCTCTTCCAGCACGGTGACGGAGCAAGTTGCCGAACTGAGTATCAGCCACGACGGAGACTACACTGTTGCGACAGTGCTCGCCACGCCACTACATCCAGATATATCGTCCGAGCTCGAGCAGCGGAAAAATCGAGCCCAGGCTAAAGTTCGCGGTCCACTTCCCTGAATTCGCGAACCTTTGGATCAAGGGAGGCTCCTTCGCTACCTAGCTAGCTACGACCGGGGGCGGTATTGAATTCACGACGATCGAAGTCAATGCTCCCAACAGGGGCGGTTTTTGAGCAGAACGTTGTGTGTTCGAGACTAGAGACAACATCACTGTGCTGCGTGGGCATCATATCAAGTTCTAGCCATGCGTGCAATGCTGCTCAACGAAACACAGGCCGCTAAGCAGCTACTCTCTGATTTCACATTCTGGAACTCAGCAAGAACAACTTGGCCTATCCCAACTATCCACTCCCGATGTCTACGCCGGCGTTCTTGATCGACGTTGAAAATGTTGTCAGAAATGGCTGGGTGGTCGTTGAGGTGGCTATCAGAGAAGGTCCCAACATAATCACGAGCTCATTGAAGCTGTGGGTGGGCGATGACGGGATTAACGCTGTCGCTATCCGAGCAGTAGGGAGTAAGGACTACAATGGCTATTTACTACTTGCTTTGGCTGAACAAGTGGCGGGATTGGCTGCTTGAAGCGGTACGGATATCAGCAAACAACGTCCTCAGCTCCCCGGAGCAACCACATCGCCCGAGGATAGGGGATGTTCTTCGATGAAGGCAGACCGAGTCGAAAGGCAACAAGGATCTGGAGAAATAGCCTGACCTAGCAATCGGGCCGTCCAAGGTCGTTTCAGGGAGATTTCATGAATTGTCTCGGCCTAGCATTTTTGTACTAGCATTTTTGTATCAGCCTCGGCCTTCGCGAGCTGATATCTCTGTCACTTTCGATTTAGCCTTCCTTATCCAAGTTGGTCACCGTGTTCGGCTTATGTGCCACTTTCTTGTTGTTTTGGTCCGTGAACACAACTGCCGGTGCATGTCCTGCCCCTTTAGCATTTTCCAGTTGTTTGGCTTGCTTCTCGCTTGTGATTATCTGTTCGACCTAGTGTAGCGCACATGGGTGGTCAGTGAGAGGCTGTGATGTCGACTTGGTCTCTTCAACAGGTCACAAGCTACTCACCTCCCCTTCATGCTTGCCCCCACGGTACTGTTCCAGTAAGCATTGTCCGACTTTTCTCAGGGATGACAATATACTCACAGGCGTGGAGACAGTATCACCCTTCTCGATAGTTGCTCCGCCCTTGGACTTAAGCTCGGACATTGTTTCTTTTGCTTGCTATAGAAAGTGCTAGTTGACGATGGTTTTGTTGGGGTTAGAGATGCGTTACGAGGAGCCTCGCAGCCCCGGAGCCCCTCCTTTTGAGGGCGGGCGTGCACCAACGTCACTTTGTACTCACGGTCCTCCTTCCCTGCGAGGCTGGAAAGCGTGTGGCCTGATTGGTTCGCTGGTCTATTTCCGTGGCGTCATCCATCCAATATAAAGTATCGTGCCTGTCGATCAACCACAAGGCCAACTCAACTTTCACACCAGACTCGTTCAACGGGGCGTGGAAACATCTCGAGCCCGCCGCAGAAAATGAGATCATCGAGGTTCTCGAGCATGACGTCAACTGCCAGGGCGCTGCACACGACCATTTTTCTATCGAAGCTCATCCCTCCTTGAAGTTGATTCCTCCATACTCTTCATACTCATTGTTCGAGAAAAAGCACTTCTTCGGAGAAGAGAACCTCAGAAACAACCGCAATCTAAATCAACCAATTCACCATGGCAGCCAGAAACGCGGACTCGATGACCAATGCCCAGGGCGAGTTCCATCCCAGACAGCCCCGTGCAGAGCCCATGGAGAAGCACGGAGTAAGTACTTAAGCCATCAAGAGTCCGTGGTCCAAGAAACTCAGAGGACCGTTATCCAGCCGGAACAGTTCGCGCTAACATGTCTTTCGCAGCACCAAATGGGCCAAAAGACGTCACCCAACGACTACGCTCCCGAATTCTCGGCCAAAACCCTCCCACCAGGGACCGCTCCTAAAGAATCAACCTTCCAACCGAACGCCACATCTGAGATCCCGGGTCAACAGTTCAACGACAACGTCGACCGCTCTCACGGGAAAGAAGGCGTCCGCACAGATCCCCTCAGCACCCTCCCCGGCGCCACATCCGCCGATGTACATACTGGCCTAGGCCACCCAGGCCAAGGTCAAACAAGCACCGAACTACGCCACGAAGGCCACCACACCGCGTCGAAAGCCACTTCGGGCCCCGAGGGCGCCGGTGCTACCGGTGGCAGCGGCCTCCACAACCCTGATGACTTGAACCGGGAATTCCGCCGGTTACAGGACGATAGCACCCATCCCACAGGCCCGATCAAGGAACATAACCAGACCTTGGCCGGCGCGGAAGAGAAAGAGCCCATGAGCGCAGAGTTTGTGGCGAGCGAGGGAGGCAAGGCGGGTGAGTACGCCAAGGGATCCGGGTCGAGAAACGCGACGACAGGGGCGTCGAATAGGGGAGCCGCTGCGCCAAGGGAGTAAAACGTGCCTCGTTATTGACCTACTCAGTAATTGGAGGAAGAAGTTCAGGAATACCTGCCTGTTATAAACAGGAAATGGCTTCGGACTAGGTGGTGAACAGCGAGAGCCGATGAGTTCGCCTGTGTGAGATCACCCGAGGCTAGCAGTGCGGGTATCATGCTCAGCTGTCTCCCGTGGTCCCAGTCCTTCCCACTCATGTCCCAGAAGAAGTGACATTCACGGCCGAGGAGGGGTGGTATGCCTCATGAACGGCTATTGTGTACACAAAATTATGGAAAAATCCAATGGGCTCCTAGATGATGCCGATCGTCCAACACGTGTAAGGCTGGTCAAACGAAGTTGCTTGGTAGACCGAACTCAGACAATTAACTCGCGTGACATGATCTGGACGTCAAAGACTTTCCTTGCGCCTAACCAACGCCCTATCTATCGACACCTCTCAAAGCAGCATGTGGATGCTGTTCGGCTACGTTGAAGGTCTCGGAGCGACGAGGCTAGCGAGAGAGTACGAGAGCGTTTCTATACAAGGACAACAACTCTGGCAAACACTTCCACGCTGATATTGAGTAGTTCACACACAGTACGATCACTCTCCAGCCGAATTGACTAATCAATGACTGGTCGCTCATCGAGACCCTCCTTGCCCTTCTTCACTTCCTTCGCATGCCCATTGACCCCACCATTTTCTTGCACACCCTTCCCCTCGACCACCTCAATGCCTCCCTTCTCTTTCGTTCTGTGCTCAAAGCTATCCACCTCGACACCGCTGATGAGAGCCTGGCTCACCCCCTCCAATCCAGCGACAAAAACACACAACAAACTCCCAATCACAAAGTGACTAATCGTCGTCCCTATATCCAACCAACTCCCCTCATCCCTCACCATCCAGAAGAAATTCAGCGTCATGATGTCACTTATGCTCATCACCGTCATGAACAGTGCCGAGGACTGCAGTCCCAGCCTTCGGTTCAGAATGCCGAGTGCGGCAGAGATGATTGCAAATGGCACCATGAGTTTAAAGAGTAGGAGGGCGCCTTGGGAGAAAGGGTCGAACACGGGAATGAGGCGGTAGACCGCGTCGAGTGAAAAGGACGATACAGACGCGATGTTTCCGGTCGAGAAGAAGGCGGATTGTAGGAAGAAAAGGAAGAAGAGGGCGCGGCGGAGGTCGGGCAGTGAGAGAGTCCGAAACGTTTGTTCAGGATGTATGTTCGACGAAGTGGGGGATGTCGATGTTATGGTGATGCTGCTCGGAGGAGGTTGAGATCTGTTTGGCTGAGGTTGAGAGGAAGTATGCAGCTGGATGGCGTGTTCGAGTCGCACCCAGGCGAGGAGGGTAAAGCAGAAGGTAAAGTAGAAGAGGCCCTCGTAAGAGATTGTGAGAAGGACAAAAGACGGCGAGAAGGTAAGGAAGATAATGACCAAGCGGTGCAGGTAGTGCTTGTTTGGTGCGATTCGGTGGACGAAGGGGAGGATGACTGAAGCCAAAAGGACCAGCCAGCCAACAACTTGATTTCCAACTGGAAGTCCTTTCTTTGCCTGAAGTGAGGCGACGCTTGAGCGCGTGACGATGACCGTCAACAGGATGATGCCAGTTTGAAGTCCCATCAGAGTCCGCGAAAGGATGTTTGTGTCGGCGTATGCGCCCGCCGATTCAGACTGCGAGGTGATATCGTGCTCAAAGGTGAGGTAGAGCAGGCCCGCACCGAACATCAGGAGGCCACCGGCGGTGATCATAGTTGAACTCTCAACCTTGACAACAGGGAGAAGTGTGAAGGTGCTGAGGACCAGGCAGCCAGCTGCCCATGCAAGGAGTATTAGTTTGTTCTTTTTGACGAAATCCGTGCCGTATGATGCAGGGAAGACTGCTCCCAGAAGGTACAACACGGTGAGAATGCCCCGGTGGAAGTATGCTTGAACCTGGACGGGTCAGGAACGGACCAAAATGATGGGGGGCAACTTGAACTCACCAAACCCTCAATGACAAACAGGAAGCAAAATGCCTGCACGATGAGAGAGCTGGACTTCGAGAACCCTTGAATATGCCCGAGTAGGACTTTGGAGCCGGAGAACAAGGCGTTCCTTCTGGCAAAGACTTCTTCCCAGAAGAAGACAGGAAACGCCGCGTACCCATAATATGTCACCGGTGATCGCTCGATGATGAAGAACGAATACAGTGCAACAAGAATGGAAGAGAACGCCAGAAGAGAAGCAGTTGTCCTTTTGTCCGGCACCGCACCATGCAGAACATGCAGGTCGATGACTGTGGTAATACCAAAGGTAATCCAGCCAAGATACCCGATGGTAATGAGAGCTCGAAGGAAAAGCCAGTCGTACGTTTGTAGATAGCGCAGCCCTTGCAGAGCGTGACCGAACAGATCCGAGCATAGTTGAATAGCAAGTTCGTGCTGGTTGTTTGCAATTGCACTCTCAATAGCTGAGATACGATCAGCAACAGATGCGTTGGCCTTGGAAAACGGAGGATAAGGCTGATACTTCAGAGAAGTCGACTTCTTCTGCTCCTCCTTGACCCTGTACATCTCCAGAAGCTGTTTCGTATTGACTAGGAATGCGTTGGCTTGCTTCTCTGTCGTCGCAGCTAGGTAGGATAAGGGTAACTTTCCAACAGAGTTCACAGGATACTCAACTCCGACAAGGTATGCCATAAGGGCTGCAACATCGGCTTGATCAACATCATGTCGTTGGACATGATCCAGACCCCAGTCGAACGAGAAGCCATCCTCATGGCCGGGGGCTTTCTCGCCATCAAAAACTCGCGGCTGAGCAACGCCAGCTCCCCAGGCAATCAAGGGAGTCCTTGTGTTGTCGGGATGACCATCGCCGTGGCTTCCCCAGTCACTCATACCGTGATCAGCGGTGAAAACATAAGCTGTTTCGCCATCGCCATAGAATTCTTCAACCAGATTAGTTATTTCCTGAACACCTTGATCCACAACCTTGATGTTGTGCAGATATTCCTTGGAATACGGGCGGTATGAATGCCCAGTTGTATCCAACCCTAGCAGATGGAGGAAGAAAACGACCTTGTCCTCGCGGAGTATGGCATCCAGTGTGGAATTTGTGCTGGCTGATTTGAAGAGCTCTTTGACCCGGTCGAAGACCCAGACATCCAACGCCGTGGCATCCTGCGAGAAGTCCTCGAATTCTGCACCATACGTGTCCGCATCGATTCGACCTGGCACCGCGCCCTCTTTGAACATTGGGAGAATGTCGGGACTGCCCCAACTCCATGTGTGTCGGCTCCTGTTGAAAACGCTGTCGAAGTCGACTGGGTTCAGTTTCCATCCCGTTGTGACTGCGGAGACGTCTTCATAAAGGCCGGCTATGAGCGCGACATGGCCAGGCCTCGACTCGGTTGGCACTCGTGTATGGGAAACGCCGAATGTGCCATGCTCGAGGACTCGGGAGCGCAGAAAGGTCGCCAAAGGTCGAGGAGCGAGGTCGGCATTGGCTGGATCGGGGGGAGATGGGTCTGGGAAGGACTGGAAGGCTTTGTCTGCGCGGAGCCCGTCGCCAACATACAAGATTAATCTCTTCGCCGGGGCTTTCTCTTGCGGGACCCCATAGAGCCTCATGCCATGCACAATGGGACTGACAAAATATATATCGAAGATCGAGTATAGGTAAACTAAGTGGAAAATCACGGCCAGGGCCAGAAACCCTCCGCGACCTAATCTGGCCATTCTTGCGCAGTCTAAGGGAAGGAGCGACTTGGGTTAGACGGTCATATTTCTGTGAGATACGAGTATACACTGTACTGTACGGGAACCACAATCACAACAACTATCAGCATGGCGTCCACCGTCGCAGGCGCTCAGGAGCGGGAAATTCTCAAAGGGGCAACTGCGGCGAAGACGCACACGATTCCGCAACGACACGTGGGCGTCGAGGCATTTGTGGGTGGAAGTCGAGTGAGGAGCTAGCTAATGTGTCAAAGAACCGTTCCAGCGGGAATGGGATACAGACAAGGACGGGACTCTCTATCGCATGTGGCATGCACATCATCTATTCATCCTCATCGACCAAGAAATTCAGCCAGAATTTCAACCCTTCCACGCTTTCCTCTCGGCACAATGCTCCTCTTTCCTCTGCCATTTCGAGTTCTTCGCTGGCAACACCAAGACTCCAGCCGAACCGTGCCGCTGCCTGCTGTGCTGTAATGCCGGTGCCAAACGTTGACCTATCCCACGGCTCAGGTACATCTGCTGCATGCCGCTTCAACGACTCCAGCCATGCCTTGAGCTGACTGATCGTCCTCTCGTCAGTCGCGTTCCCGTGTTGGACCACCAACAGACCACTTTTGAAACGTCGTAGCGTTATAGGAAGGCCCAACTTGTCCCACGCTTCAGCAGCCTTGTGGAAGTCAGATGGGCTAACAAGCTCCACGCCATTTTGACTTCTATTGAAAATCGCCCAGAGATCGACCAGGCTCATTGTGCCGCCCTGGTGCCGTAGTATGCCCCTCCTGTCATCCATGGCAAATTCCGCCAGATTTCGCGCTAGCTCGGTGATGTAAAGGGTATTCGAGCTATCACCAACCATGTCTTTTGTCGCCACCATGCCGAGCGCGGCGGCCGATTGAGAAAGGAGAGGGTCCGAAACAGCGCCTCGGAGGCCGACACCAGCTCCCGATTCTTGAGCAAATCGTTCCGCAAGGGCCACCACGTCCTTAGCCGACGCCATCAAAGCTTCTAGATCCTCAAAGGCATTTCCCAAAACAGCTTCGTTGATTCTACGAGTCTGTAGGCCTCGCTGCTCAAGCCCAGCGATGCCCACAGCTGTTTTCCGTGGCTCGGATGGTGCCGGGCTTGCACTGCTGATGGGCATTGGTGTATAAGGGCTTTCAGCCCGTGGAATTGGCGGGGCATTTTGCAGCAACCACTTTCTTTGTATCATGGCATTCTTTAGCCGCTCATAGAACACTCGATCGCCCCCGTTCCTGAATGAAACCTTGACGCTCGGACACTCATGCTCGTCTCCGAGTGTTAGAGCCGATATCTCTGGCCCTGGTGACTCAGCCCGAGCAAATGGTTCCTCGAGCCCCGCTCGTTGAACTGTGTTGGCAGTTGGTAGCGGAGCAGAGCACAATTCACACTCGCGGAGCCAAGGGTGATTGTGAAAGGTGCATCTGGGGCAAGTAGTGCTTTTTGCAGAATCACCGTCTCCATATGAATTCGTTTGCGATTCGCTTGTCAGGTTGATCGAGTCTGGTTGCGGCACAGGCATCCGTTTCGCATTGGCCACAACAGCCGCTTTCAGCACTGTGGAGAATGGTGGTTTGATGCCGCAGGCCAGGCAGGGCGGTAGTGGGAAAGCCTCCGTAGCGATGGTAGGATCAAAATTCGAGGGCACCGGATTGGAGAAAGAGCATATGGGACATACCCAGGTCCCGCCTACCACTGCCGCAGGTGGCGCTGGAACCGATTGAGGGCGGAAGGGACTCGCAGACCGAGAAGTTGGAGTTGAAGAAGACACGACTCTCTGGAGATGCGGCGACTGTGGCGTGGCAGTTCTGCTCATCGAGCCAAACCCTCTTTTAAGCGGCTTAGGAAATAAGGTGACCTTGGGCGATGATCTGAGAAACCCAGCCTTGGTCCCGTCGGGTAAGCACCATTTTCGCACATTTGGAAACTTCCCTCACCTGAAACTCATGCCTATCGACATCTTTCAAATCAATCGCCCACGAGTTGGCGCGAGGTTCTGCATCGTCGACGTAGCAGATGCGATGGGACGTCAGATACGCGTGCCCTTTTTGGCAAGAATCGATCTTGTATTTCCTAAATGATTGTTAGCCATGGTGGAGTCACCGGCCATCACAGTCCAACTTTCCCTTCGTACAGACCAACCCCGTCCTGCACAAATAAAAGGACCTCATCTTGCGATAGGGTGGGGCGAGAGCCAGCAGTCAAGTCTGGCTTTTTGAGGAACATCCGGCTGTTTATACAGACTGGAGTTCATCTTCAGGCAGGTCAGATCTTCTGAGAGTGATCGTTGCTATAAGTTTGGCATCCTCTCTGTGCCTGAAGCTATTACTGTAGGATTGAAACCAGTGAACGAAGATTGTTCGCTGCCTTGGTTAAACTCGGCATCATGAGTCACTAACCTATTTAGGTTAGGCCATAGCCAAGTGGCCTCTCCGGCGGCAATTTCACTCAACCTGAACTTCTCTTTCTTTCACCGACTTCCTCTTCACACCATCACGACGATCGAGTCAACTGCTTTGCAACATAGTCGGTCGATCCGGTTGACTGTCGTAGTGTCTTTTCTCCCCCTTCCGTTCACCTTCCTGCGCGGTTCAGTCAACTGTGCTTGAGCGCGCTACCATGTATTCGTCTCCTGCAGGCCACCCTCCGTGGCAGACTGCATCTCCATATCCATCGTTAAACAACCAAAGTCATGCTTACATACCAGTTCCCGCTCGAAATACCTTTGGTCCCCCAGCAGCCTTCCCCCCGCCGCCGACCTATAATACTACGTCAATGCCGCCTCAACAGTACATGCCTTCACCTCCAGCGAGCACCATGTCCAATACCCCTCCACCTCCAGCCCAACAAGTCCCCCGGCAGAAAGTCGTCTGGTCCCCAGACGTCCGTGACTATGTCAACCGCTCGTTCGCAAAGGCCGCGGAGATGCGAACAGTATCCAAAGAACAGATTGAAGCAAAACTCAAGGAAATCATCACAGACGCCACGCAAAGTGGGAAGTTGGACCGTATCAACTGGAAAGAGCTGCCGCTACCGCAGCAGATGATATTGGAGGAACGCAACCGTGCTCTTCTTGCTCCTATAACACCTCCACCTTTTGTTTCCCCTGTAGCTGTTCCCGCTCCTACTACTTCTTATCACACTCAACCGGACGTTCAGCGCAAGCGCAAATCCACGGAGCTCTCAGCAGAAGGCGAGGCTTCTGCAACACCGCCTCCCTGGAAATCCAACGGACAACAAGCCGGGTCGTTAGCCGACCGTGTCTCGTTCAACCCGAAAGAAAAACGACCCAAGCTCGACATGAGCACATCCGTAAGTAAAGCCGGCGCCAGCCTAGAATCCCGCAGACGACGGTTTGAAGACATGCGCGGAGACTCGAATTCTCCACGTACACAAGAATCATCCCGAGGCGCCTCACCGGAACCCAAGACGATCGGACCTATCGTTGGGCGTTCGCAAAAGCTGGAAAAGAACTATTTTCGATTGACATCAGCGCCCAACCCCGATGACGTCCGGCCGCTGGAAGTTCTTCGGAAAACATTGGAATTATTGAAGAAGAAGTGGCGCTCCGAGGCGAACTACGTCTACATCTGTGACCAGTTCAAGTCTCTGCGGCAAGATCTGACCGTCCAACACATCAAGAACGAATTCACCACCAGTGTTTACGAGTACCATGCCCGGATTGCCTTGGAGAAGGGTGACCTGGGTGAGTATAACCAGTGCCAAACACAGCTGCGGGCACTGTACAAGCAGAATCTAGGCGGTCACCCTGTGGAATTCAAGGCATATCGTATCCTGTATTTCATCCACACCTGCAACCGGACTGACATGAATGACGTATTATCTGATCTAACCCCAGCAGACAAGAAAGAACCGGCCATTAAACACGCACTCGAGGTGCGCTCTGCTCTTGCTCTCGGCAACTACCACAAATTCTTCAAGTTGTATCTGACTGTGCCTGACATGGGCGCATATCTGATGGATATGTTCGTAGAACGCGAAAGACTGGCGGCTCTGGCGTGCTTGTGCAGAGCGTAGGTTCCACCTTTTGCCGACATGTTCAAGCATGCGACTAACTTTTTTTTGGTAGATACAAACCCGATGTCCGTCTACGCTTCGTTACAGAAGAGCTGGGTTTCGAGTCAGACGAAGAAGCATGCCAATTCATTATTGATCATGCTCCAGATGAGTCTTCGACTCTACTCGAAGAACGAGATGGAGATGTGCGCTTTCTGACCGGAAAAGCTGGCTCCATCTTCCACATCGCGAAGGCGAAAGCCTTTGGACACATCGACATTAAGGGCCAGATATGAATGTCCTTGTGACATTCCTTAGGGCCGTGTGATTGTCATACAAATGATCTGGACGCTCTGGCCCTTTGGCCCCTGGCAGGTCCGACCTCAAACTCTACTGCCCGACTCGATTTCCATTTGTTTCCTTTAGACGACCGTTTTGAGCATTAGTTACATGAACGGGATGGATACTTGTCGTTCTTTATGGCCGAAGCGTCATCCATATCCGGCGAGGGGGTTCACGAGCTTGGGGTGTGTTTGTCTTTGCCACGTAAGGGGCGGGTGATCACGAGGGAGACACGTTGGATTAGTTGACGGTCAGGATATGGGGTTCATAGCGCGGCATCCCTGGGCATTTGAAAGAACGTCCGCATTGTGCCACTGCAAGGAGTTGGATCAATTGGCAGCATGACTCTGATTGCCTGCCAAGATGAGGCGAACATTGATTTCAAGTTGTCCGATTTCTCTGCTCTCATTGTTTACCGTCTACCCCGGACGCGTCTGGTATATCTAAAATGACGCTCCTGCTTGGTCTTGAGGAGGTTGTCAACAGGGCGACTGGAGAGGGCAGTGGTCTAGCCTGAGCTGCAGAGCAACCTGGGCATTGACCTGGAAACACAGCCTGACTGATATATCTCTCATGGCTGAACATAGCTCGCCGGTGCAGCTGAACTTGGCTGGCCAACACCACTTATAACGCAAGACGGGGCAGGTTCCTGTGCAGCTGCTGCCAGCTCTCTGGCTGTGGCCAAGGAGAATGGGTCCAGTCAGACTGACGGATCAAGATGCACCTAACTAGCCTCCAAACGCAAGCGTATGCAGCTGGGATGGTTCTCGTGGCTTTTGTGGTTTTCATTTGGTTGTGTGGCTTTTTGGGGGCCGTCTGTGTGCATCGACTCGTTCTCTTTGTTCGCGCCTCAAGACGCTTTGGGAATGGCGGTCTTGCATTGCAGCCACGCCCACGTTGCCGGCCTGGCACAGTTGCATTTCCGACTCACGCTCTCTGGCGACTTTCCGGCTGGCCATCGTCAACCTCGACTCAGGAGCAGAACTCCGGTAACAAAGGGTGCCGATGCTGCAACCACCAGAATCTCGTAGTAAGACCTTTGATTGAATCTTCACATCTACGTCACCGCCATCGCACTTTAATTTCTGGAATCCTTCCGGAATTCAATCGAAAATCTTAAAAGTCCCGTCGCAATCTTCAATCAGTGGGGCGTCACGGGCTTGGACTGAAGGGATCCCTGCCAGACACGCTAGACAGACACACCAGGTCTTCCCCCTTGCTCGATCTTGTGAACAGCATTCTGTCCGACGTCGACCACCTCCCCAGCCTGACCTTGTCAACGTCAAATCCTGAAACACTTTGTCCCTCAACGTTGCGCGGCAGAGTCCAACCCCGTGCAGGCCGTTGAAAGCCTCGTTCCACCCTGCGACTGCGCCCGCAGCCGATCTAGAGCCAAAAAGAGCACGCTTTCCGCAGGATTGCCTTCCTGCCCAGTGCGATTGCGGGGCACTCCAATGCGACAATGAAGGTATGTCTATCGTGTTCACTGTACGCGCGCAGCTCGCGCCCTGGCTATCGGGCACTGATCATTCTGTTCTCATAGGCTATTCGCCGGTCGTTGAAGAGCGACAAAGACGGACGGCACCCGCCCAACCTGTCCATCACACCCAAGACAATCCAAGCACTCCCGCCGAAGAAGGTGATAAAGGCCTTGTACGACTATGAGCCGCAAAACGGCAATGCGCAAGAGCTAGCATTTCACAAGGGCGACTTCTTCCATGTCCTAAGTCGTGAGGACGACACAGAGTGGTACGAGGCGTGCAACCCGCTCATCCCGTCCGCTAGGGGCCTCGTGCCCGTCGCATTCTTCGAAGTGGTTGGCAAACAACAGCGACAAAGTGGGAGCTCTGTTGCGTCTCCGGCAGACAAGGCGGACGGCCATGACTCTGGCTTTTCTGAAAAGGGCTCCACCACCTCTGGCCATACCAGATCAGAATCGACAGCAACCACACGACCTAGCGCAGGACCTCATCAAAGAGGACCTAGCATGAGCGGACGAGGCACAGGCGCCATGGTGTATGGCGTGGTACAGTACGATTTCCATGCGGAGAGGGCTGATGAGCTGGACGCCAAAGCTGGAGAGGCGATTATCGTGGTGGCACAATCCAACCCAGAATGGTTCGTTGCGAAGCCAATAGGACGGCTAGGAGGGCCTGGTTTGATCCCCGTGTCATTCATCGATATCAAGGACACTGCAACTATGCAGTCAGTCCCAGACCCGCTGGAGGCTGTTCGGAAAGCAGGTGTGCCTCGAGTGGAAGAATGGAAAAAATTCGCGGCCGAGTACAAGAACAGCAGTATCAGCTTGGGCAAATTCGACAATCCCCAAGCCCAAATGTCGGCCGAAATGGCTCGGATGAGCTTACAGAATGCTCCTTCGCAACAGCCTCTTCCTCCACAGACTGAATATGTAAGTGGCGGTTCCCGTCTTGAACTTGACACACGGAAGCTTATGAATCCAAACCAGACTGGAGCAAGGCTGTCTCAGCAGTCGAACATCCCGTTGGCGCCCGTCAGTGCCTCGGTACCTCGATATTGCTTTGACAACGACATGTACTGGTACATTATCGAGTGTCAGATGGAAGACGGCCGATGGTGGGAACTCTCACGGTACTACGCCGACTTCTATGACTTCCAGATTGCTCTCCTAGAGATGTTTCCGGAAGAGGCCGGCAACAAGGGCAAGCCTCGTACACTGCCCTTTATGCCCGGACCTGTGGCACATGTCACGGATGCGATTTCCAACGGTCGACGGCAGAACCTTGACGAGTACATCAAGAAGATTGTCGGCATGCCCCCTCATATTTCTAAGAGTATGCTGGTCCGGAATCTGTTCAAGCCCAAGCCAGGTCAAGATTTCGAGATAGATCCCAATGCCCTCGGAGAGGATTACAGACTGTCAGGCGGGTCACAGCACTCGCTGCCCCCTGTGTCTCGGACCTCTTCCAACCAACAGCCACCCGGAGTGGCGTATGGCGGCATGCCACCCCCATCTGCACGGTCGTCGCAGCAAAGAGGGCCCGTACCTATGTCCTCTGGAACAGGCATGGTCATGGGAGGACCGCCGTTTCTGCATTCTCAACCAAGCAACTTGACTCAGGCGTCCAATTCTTCGAGTATGAAGGCCGGCAATGCAGGCGGCGCCATGAAAGTCAAAGTTTTCTTTCAAGAAGACATCATCGCCCTCCGAGTGCCGCAAGATGTTGTTTTCGTGGCACTCAAGGAAAAGCTGATAGAGCGATTGAAGGTCAACGAAGAGATCGTGATTCAGTACAAGGACGAGCCGACCAATAGTCTCATCGACCTGGAGAACGACGACAACCTTGATGTGGCGCTTCAACGGAATCCCAAACTCACGCTCTACGTCAATTACGCTCCCGGTTGAAACCGGGGTTGCTCCCGCCAGACCTTTGAACTCCGGCCACCGAGCAGCTCCTCCTGCATTGACCCGTCCTGCATGCATTCTACATATGGTATACAAGGCGAAGGACAGGGCAACCTGACGAAATGAATGGTTTTATGAAATCACGGTCGGAACTCCAATGGCGTTAAATTGATCCGGGGGGATTCAGATCCAGCACTTCGACATTTCCCGCAAAAGTTTACAGTTTCCAACAATTTCTCACCATCACATCGGCGACGAGAGTGTTACGCGGAGTTTGACATAGCTCAGGGTCATGTCACGGCGGATCTGTGCGAAGCGTGCCAGCTGATTTGCTCACACAAGGGAAGGAGTTCAGGAAGCAGAAGGTGCATTTCGGTCAAGCATGTCTCTAGGCATCTCGATGTCAGCGACTGCAGGCACTTGGTCACGGCCACAGAACCTGCTCGTTATAGTCAGATCTCCAAATGCTTTGAGCTTGAAGTACGTTCCCGCCAGGTATCTTGCCTGACATTTTGGCCCCTGAGACTGTTTGGGCTGTGATGTGTCGGCCCCAGATGATCGGCTACTTGAACGGTGGGAATAGACTAAGGATGTGAAATGCCGTCTTTATTCCGAGTTGCCATGCCATGCCTCGCCTCCACTCACCGTCAACGGCCTGTGACGCAGCTCGACAATTGGTCGCTACCTAAGAAATTGCGTACCAGCTGCCACTTGCTCCTCCACCACGTTTTTGCTTAGGCTTCGCCATGAATTTATGACCTTGGAATATTGTGACGTGTGTAGTGTCTCTACTCTTGTTTGGTTGTCTGCGTGGCCGTCAGGATGAAGGCCGCTGTGCAGCCCGTCCACAATGCCTTTCAGTCCTACCTCCGAGCTCTGATCTCCGATACCGCTGTCCGGGTCCCGTTGCGGCACCCGGTCTGCGCAGAGTGCTTGACGACACTGACACTGACGCAGACACTGCGGCGACAAAGAAGTTCGCCCCGACTCTCGCTGAGGCGCCAACTACATGTCGCAAGCAGGGTCTGCTCGGACTGGACGGTGAGGTCTGTGGGCGCCCAACCACAGCGGCAATGGCGTCAGAAGAGGGAGCTGGCGACGGTGAAAGATGTACGCTCCCGCGGACCGTTGGAGGAGTACGATGAACGAGTCCACGCAGGGAGACTGCGCATGGACGAGCATCAGAGAAGTGAGCGCGGAAGAACCCTTCCAACACTGTGACTCTCCAGAAAGAGCTACTAGACTAACATGACATGACATGAATGAAGCGCTGGTCGAGCACCTCCAAGATCTCCACGAGTCGCTACAGGACTACACGCCCCCGAAGGTCACGCACCCGGACATCCACGACCTCCAACCACCCAAGAAATCCCTCTTTGGGTCGTTGTTCTCGGGCGGCAAGAAGAAGAAGGCCATAGGCGAGATACCCGCGAACCTGCCCAAGGGACTGTACATGTACGGCGACGTCGGGTCCGGGAAGACGATGCTCATGGATCTGTTCTTCGACACGTTGCCGGCGAACATCACGTCCAAGACGCGCATCCACTTCCACAATTTCATGCAAGACGTGCACAAGCGGCTGCACAAGATGCGGATGGAGTACGGCAACGACTTCGACGCCGTGCCCTTCATCGCGGCCGACCTGGCCGAGACGGCCCAGGTCCTCTGCTTCGACGAGTTCCAGGTGGTCGACGTCGCGGACGCCATGATCCTGCGCCGGCTGATCGAGGCGCTGATGTCGCACGGCGTCGTCCTGGTGACCACCTCCAACCGGCACCCGGACGACCTGTACAAGAACGGCATCCAACGCCAGTCCTTCATCCCGTGCATCAACCTGCTTAAGAAGCAACTGCGCGTCATCAACCTGGACTCGCAGACGGATTATCGCAAGCTGCCGCGCCCGCCCAGTGGCGTGTACCACCACCCGCTCGACCGCGCGGCCAAATCCCACGCGGACAAGTGGTTCAGCTTCCTCGGCGACCCGGAGAACGACCCGCCTCATCCGACCACCATCACGGTGTGGGGCCGCGAAGTCCATATCCCGCTCGTCTCGGGGCGCGCCGCGAGGTTCTCGTTCCACGACCTCATCGGCCGAGCCACGGGCGCGGCGGACTACATCGAGATGATGCGCAGCTTTGACGCCTTCATCGTCACGGACGTGCCGGGCATGACGCATCGCGAGAGAGACTGGGCCCGACGGTTCATCACCTTCATCGACGCCGTGTACGAGAGCCACGCCAAGCTGGTGCTCACCACGGCCGTGCCGCTGAGCCAGTTGTTCGTCAGCAAGACGGAGCTGGACGAGAGTTTGGACAAAGTGACGGACAAGGTCAAGAAGGACGAGGCGGCAGCGAGCAAGGACGAGAAAAACGTGGCCCAGGAGATCCGCAACGCGAAACACAATTCCTCGGGTCCTTCGGGCCAGGATGAAGGCCACGACGTGGACGACGTGATGCGCAACTTGATGGACGATCTGGGCATGAACATGAGCATGCTCAAGCAGTCGTCGCTGTTTAGCGGGGACGAGGAGCGCTTCGCCTTCGCGAGGGCCTTGAGCCGCTTGACCGAGATGGGCAGCCAGGAGTGGGTGGAGAGGGGACTGGGGCTTGAGAAGAGAGGAGGACTTCACGAGAAGGAAGGCTGGCAGAGGGTCCGGAGCCGGTGGAGGGAGGATAGTCTGTGATTTCCAGGCGAGGGCGAGGGAGCCCGGCGCGGGAGCGCGGGCGGGAGAGGCCGACGAACTGATACCGGTATGTAGAGAGGACGACGATAAAAGGGCGCAGGGAGGGAGCAAGACAAAGACCGGAAATAATAATACATAACCCCATCTAGACCTGGACGTTATTACAGTAACTCTAGTCCCAAGTGATCGTGGCCCATACCCAGTACATGTAGGGTGTCATATCTATCCATATAGGGGGTGTGTGAAAGGGGAAATGTCATGTCAGCACCTGTACCGAGTGCAAAGTACTGTACCCTCCACATTAACGTGTCTGTGTCTGTGCCTGTATGGCAAGTACTGTACTACAGCAGCTCTTGAGCACGGCGAAGGCGTAGGGGGGAGGTCGAAAACGATCATCGTCCGCCTTCGGCTCAAGCAGCGGCCTCGCAGCCGTGCAACGAGTCCGGTGATGTTTTGAGGCTCGACCGTCAAGTAAGACCAGGCGTCAAGGTCACAAAGACAGACCGTCTGGGTATTCCCGCAACACAGCTCAGCTATGTATTTGATATGAGTGCCAAAATTCATTTTGTGTATTCAAGGGAGAGATATTTATTGTCGATGAGCTGGCGTAGGGCACATCTTGGCAACTTGATATGAGCACCGAATTGAATATGCATTCGAAAGAGAAATAATTATTGTCGATGACTCCGGCGTCACGCCACGCCCTGTCCTCTTCATTGACAAACCTTTAGCCCCGGTCTGTCAATCTCACGCTCACGGGCATATTCTCAACCTCCTTCACAAGCTTCGTTGTGCCCACACTGCCCGATAGGGCCTCGACTCTGCTCGCCTCGCCGTCCTGTCATCGAATCCACAAAACAGCAAGGCGAGCGGGTTTCCTTTCAACTCGTGGTCCAGACCCGCGCCGCTCCCGCTGGGCATACCGTCCTGAACCGCCAACGCTACGAAGAAAGCAATGGTCACGGCTGCCAAGGCCGCCGGATATGCAATCAGACCCCAGCGCACCCGGATACACGTGAGGGTCGTGACGACGTCGCCCGATGCTGGTGTGGAGTAACCGTCGTCACCGTGACCCCGGATATACGTCGTCATGCTTCTCGACATGTTGGCGAAGATGCCGTCTACAGACTGAAAAGTCGCCTTGCCGGAATTGTAGAAGCCCTCAGAGACCGTCGAGCTATTGTAAGTCATGGCGCCGGTGTTAGCGTCCATGTGCCAACTCACCGAGCCCGCGGTGAAGAAGCTGGAGAAAAAGCCGTCCAGCGAGTAGCCGTACGTATACATATCCTCTTGGGGCACAATGGTAGTTTTATTGACTGTGAAAGCACGATAAGTTTCACAGATCAGGGAATCGTGGATGGGTAACCATTCAGCACCGGGTGGGACGTCGTAGCCGGCTTGCGTTAGATTTTCCATCTGCGCGGGTGTCAGACAAGGCAGGTATAATAGTGCTGGTCGCCGGGCAACTGACAAGCCCAGTTTCAGGCACCGCCCCAAAGCTATCGGTTGCCAAAGTGACTGTTTCGTGCAGTCTACCGTCCTGAGTGTGCATCTGGCGGCACCATAGCCTCTGCTCGTCCAGTTGCCTGTTTTGCTGTCATTACAGCTTGGGGGACGACGACGTATTCGACATTGAGCATGAGCAGCTCCACGGCAGTGATGTCGTTATTATACGCCATGACCCATCGGTCTTGATAGTAAGCTTCGGTGTCGGTGTACGAGTCCCTCGCTTTGAGGCCGGAAGGCAGTCCCATCTGGAAGTCGGTGACGTTGATGATCTCCCAGCTATCGAAGGGCATTTGCGTCTGGGGATCCGTGGCGAGGATGGAGATGTTCTGCTGCCGCTGGGTTGAAGTGCAACGTAGTTCGGTGGCGATGTCTTCGCAACTGTGCGTATAGCCGAACGTGTAGATCTCGTCTGGGAAAGTGCAATAACCTGAGGAGCACTGAAAATCGACCGTCAAGCCTTGACTGTATAGGCCAGCCTTGACGGCCATTTTCAGTCCATAAGAAATATCGTCGTCTGCTGTCTCGGTGTACGAACTGGTCCTTTGCACGCTCGCGCTCAGAGAAGCTGTTGGTTGAGCAGCGGCTGGTTTGGCCCTGGAGCAGCCGTAGTACTGAACAAGCTCTTGGGCAATGGGATCAAGCACAACGGCTGCGATTGTGACAAAGGAGGCGATGGTTGACCAAACATCCCGACCATGTACTTTGATTAAGAGCCACAGCGAGCCATGTGGACCCCTTGAGGCGCTATCATATGTGGCAAGGTCATTTAGAGATCTTCGTCTGCTGAACCAGGTCCATTTGACGCCTTATTGATCGCTTGTTGGCCTTGACTGTCGATTACAGCCATGAGTGGTGGCTCTTCGGTGCGCGGTAAGTTGATGGTGTATGAACCAGGGTCTGGGCTATCGAGGACCTCAGCTGGTGCGAGCATCGGTATGTGGCAACGTCCTGGCATTCCAAATGCCTCGAGCATATCAGCCGTGAGCCGCAGACGGGAGAGATTCAAACGCCGATGTACAAATGTGGACGCTAGCAGTTGTGATATTCTGCTCCAAAGCGACAGAGATTCCATGACGACCAGGAGAGGAAACCCCACAAGCAGCCTTGATGCAGACCTCGATGCGTCCCCCACACTGACCGTGTGGCAGCGAACTCAATGAGTATGGTTCTCATCACTTCAACCCGACAGCCTGGAGGAATGTGGATTTATGGTGTTCTTTGACGATGCTCTGGACGAGTTCCGCCATTGTCTCCACTTCGACAATCTTGCCTTTGCAGGAGGAAAACTGCCACTCGTCCGGTGCATGGTCATGCTGTTTGCTTTCTTCGGCGGAATCATATCGTATCTGAAAGGCTTGCCAGTTCAACGCCTTAAGCTCTCCAACATGTGCATCAACGAGGTCACTACGACCCGAGAAGATCATAATGCCTGGGTAGCCAGGCTTCGTGATGCCCGAAATGTCCAGGGACGAGTATCCCTTTGGACTAAGCACCCTTGCATTCAGACTTGGATTTACGGCGAGTTTGCGCTTAGAAATGGCCAAAAGATGATGGAGCCAGATGATTACAGTCTTGGATGGCGGCGTGAAATCGGTGTCAGCATCGACGCCGTTGTCTTTTATCGCATTGTGTTGTCCATCCGAGGTTTCAGCCACGGGCACCTGCGCAGTCTCAGCCGTGACTTCTTCGAATCGGTTTATCAAGATGTCCAGGATTTCCGAACCCTGCTCGTCGAACGCGACGGTCTCAAACGCTTGCTGTACTTTGTCGCGGACGTCATTCCTGGATGCCTCAGACGCAGAAATGATTTGGGGTTTGTCCGGGCCTGTAGGATACTGATCCTGAAGTCGTAAAACCAAGACTGCGCTGGATGAATTCGGAGAGGTATATTTGAGCTCGCGGCTTTTCGAGTCGAAGGAAATGAGGTCGGGGTACATCGCTTCGAGCAGGGCCAATTCGTTCTCAAAGCGGGTAGAGTTCTCTGACGCGTCTATGTATGCCATAATGATGGCCACTGAATCGCAATATAAATGAGGAACTGATACCGTTGGCTGAACAGTTGAACAGAGTTGAGCCCTTTCCTTGCTGTGACACCATGGTCTACAAGTCTGCGATGTGAACCTGGCTGAGAACGGCAGCGCAAAACAGAAGTGCTCTGGGTCACATGCCTCGCGGAGATGACTGTGCGGGAATAACTTATACCGTCGGGTCTCTCAGCGTTGAGGTTGACTTGGACGTGCAGCGTGTGTCGGGCCGCAAGACACGGAAGGCTCAAGGTTGACGTCAAAAGATTGCAATTGCCCCGAGAAGAGCAACTTGTCTTAGGTAGGCTTAAGCAGAGCCTCAGTATCGGCAGCGGGCCTCGTGTTCTTCGCACTGCTCGACGTCGGTTCGGCGAGATGAAAATCCGCTCATAATGAATGAGGTTTGTTCGGTGCGGAGACGTCACTCAATGGTCAACCACTAGCACAACCAAGTGAACATTCATCCAACCTGTCGAGCCATAATTAGGTACCAGCCATTCACAATCGCATGAAGATGCAGAATCTGATTCAACGGTGCTGGAGAAGTCGCATTCACGCATTGTGGCATGTCGAAGGCTGTTCCCCCAGCAACGCCGCTTACCGAAACCAAACACGCTTCCCAGCCGGGCCACATCGTGCTTTGCGAGACGCGATTGGCGACGCCGCCATGCCCCTCCATCAGAACCGGAGGTCGATGGAGAGCTAGTCTCTATTGAGGCGCAGAGACGTCTGAAAGTGGCATCTCTCCAGCTGCGCCTTGTGAAGGTAGGTTTTGTGGCGGGCCGAAGCCATGGGCACCATCCTTGCAATCGAACGCGATTGTTGCCCCAGGCGAAGTCGGAGAGACAGGCCCGATGGTAGTGTAAGTACTGTATATCGAGCTGCTTCTGTTCCCATGAAGCCAGATACGTCCCAGCAAGAGCGAGCAAACAAACTCCGTGTAACACACTGTCGATCGATAAACCTAGTATCTCTCGTAACTCGAGCACGAGAGACACTGTCGATCCCCATCCTAAGCGGCGATTGTCGACACCGCCAGGAGCACACATCCAGAGGGATAGCTCGCGGAGCAAGTGCTCATGAGCGGGACGGGTGATGCGCGCTCTACCACTGTTCACGGGGCTTCTGTCCAGCCTCCAGGAAAGAGGTGACTACGACGATGGACAATACACCCAAGTCGTCCAAGCCACGGTCTGGACCTCGACGCCCACCTACGTGGTTTCGTACATCTCGACCCAGATCGTCACGCTGACCTCGTACGTCCCCTGCCCGGTGACAACCTCCTACACGACAGTCTACAAGTGCTCGACCTGCGGCGTGTGCACCACCTGCAACGCCGCCCCAACCACATGCCAGCCGAAACTGTGCTCGACGCAGGTCCACTGGGCCGCGCAAGCAACCACCACGGCCTACAGCCCCGGCGAGTACGCCGTCGCCTATGTCACGAACAACAACGGCCAAAGCTACACCACCACCGTTGCCGCCTCTCAATGCACCGCCTACGCCCAAGTCTACTTTGCCAACTACGACTGCGCGACTCTCCCCGCGTGCGGTGGTGGCCCGGCTCCCGCTCCCGCGCCCGTGGCCTTGACATGCGAGGCAAAACCTTGCACCACACTCGGTTATCTCAACGGCAACACCTACGTGACGCTCACCGAAGGCACGTCCTACTTCGCCACCGAGTACGCTCGCCTCACCGTGAACAATCAAGTGACGTCCACGCCGGCGAGTCTCTGCGCGGTCCTCACCACGCCCGCGCAATGGGCCGTCGCCCCAACCTGTGCGTGCGGTGATGGCGGCAGCGGAGTCATCACGTCCACCAACTGCCCTAGCGGTGGTGGAGAAATCCTCACATACACGTACACGACGCAGGGGAGTACCATCGTCGTGGCGACCACGCTGCCATGTCGCGGCGGGCCGTTCCATTTGACGGGGAGTGGTGCGGCGCGCACGGTAGGGGGTGATCCATCCAGGTTGGTGTTCTGGCTATGGACCGTTTGTGCAATAATGGCAGGAGTGGGAATGGTCCTGCTTTGATTCCGGCTGGGCTTTATGAAACATGAGTATGCGTATGAGTATGAGTATGAGGGCAAAGGTATCGTTAAACGTGATTGGGCTGATATATGGCACGGAAAAGGCAACGAATGGTTCGGTCTTGTATATGTGTTGGCTACCTCCTTTCATGATTGCTTGAATACACTGTCATCTTCGGGTAGGGCTCGGCTGGGCGGTTTGTGGAACGATTAAGTACGTTACTTTACTTGGGAGAGATTTCAACACAGCAGTTGACTTCATGTATTTGGGATGTGGATATCCTAACATAAGACCTCGCGTCATTCCAACCAGCATACTCTATGCTTTAATGCCCAAGCTTTGGTTGACAAGCTGCCGTCCATGTCGTGCCCAATTGGTATGCAGATTATCCGGGTCATTCCAATGCTCTTCCTTTCCGAGCTCGTAGCTTGAAGGACTCGTCGATGATGGCCCAGCTAGTGGGTGTGGGTAGCCTGTTGGTCTGTACTGGAGCCGTACAATCTAGCGGAGCTGTGCCAAGCGCGTCCCTTCACAGCTCTTGTTGCAACTCCCGTATCTTACGGTAGATCTCCTTCAAGGTTTCTTCTTTGCCAACCTGCCCAAGCAATTGTTAGTCGACGATCACGACAATGCGCCTCGAAGTGGCAGTCTTTGTAGGGGCTCGGGGGAACTTGCCTTCATCTGATACCCAGTAGGTTTTCCCCCTTCCAATCCGGTCAGGTGCATGGTCTTCCCTGTTGGTTCCTTGCCGTCAGGCGTGCCAACGATCATCTCCTTGAACACTGGCGTGTTGAGCACCAGCCGATGTGTTCCCCTCGCTCGCATGATTAGACGAGCCTTGCGTTCGAGTCTGCTAGAAGACTCGGATTGCCCTGCTTCGAGATCTGGCTCGTTAGTCTCGTTGTTCTTTGTCGTATCTTCTTCGGTTGACGACTCAGCAGGTGTTGATCTGGCTTCGTAGCGGATGTTGATTTTGAAGTCGCCGACGCCGCTTTCCTTCCATTCCTTCTCAAAGTGGTAGAGTTTGGCGGTGCAGGTAAAGATTGTTTCTTCCTCTTCTTCGCCCGTGTTAACTGGTGACAATAGGTTAGCTCGACGCGCCTGTAAGACAGGGGATACGATGTAACGTACGCTCTTGCTGATGGAACCGGGGATCCTGTGAGGGGTCTCCTTCAGCTTGTGATGCACCCTCCTCCTCATCGCCACCTTCATCGCTCCCCTTGTCATCTTCACCTTCATGGTTCTTTGATCCAGACGGTTTGGCTTTGCCGAACGTCCCGCCTCCTCCCGACGGGCTACTGAAGGAGGAAAGACCACCAGCAAACGGCTTCGACGCAGCCCCAAAGCCACTTCCGCCTCCAAAGCCACCTGCCGAGCCAAAACCACCGCCTGCACCAAATCCTGAGGCTGGTTTACTTCCGAAGGGTGACGCAGCCGCAAATCCACCAGAGGATGATCCGAAGCCCGTAGATGTCGTCGCACTACCGAAGCCGCCACTATTCTTAGCAGTGGAGCCCACAGTGCCAAAGGGAGACTTCTCGGATGAAGCGAAAGCTGACAGGCCGGAAGAAGCGAAAGCGGACATCGAGGTTGTACCATTAGACGGTGGTGTTGGAGACTCGGCACTCTTTTCTGGCGACTTGGGAGGCTTGAAGGTTGCGAACGGAGAAGCTGATGATGCGTTGGCGAAGCCGGACGAGGCTGGGATCTGTGTTTTGGGTTCCTCCTTAGATGGAGCGGCTCCAGTGGCCGTTGCAGCGGCGTGCGGATCTGATATGACAGTGGCATTCGGCATTGTGTCAGCTGCTGTTGTATCCTCCACATTTGAAGTAGGGGCAGAAGCAGCGGCATCCATCTCTGCCTTTGAGGGCGCCGAAACCAATACTCCAGGCCCGCCCGGAGATTGCTGTGCATCTGCGCCAGGCTCTTCCTGCACTGGACTTGCCATATCTTCGTTCATATCCAGACCTTGAGCCTCTCCCTCATGTCCTGATATCTCTCGGGATCGCATTCTCTTGTGCTGGGCGCCCTTCTTAGGCAAGGGAGGTCCTCCGTTCTCCACACCGACTCCCGGCTCTTCATTCTGTAAGTCATCAAAGGATCGTTTCTTAGAGGGTCGGCCTCTTGCCTGTCCGTTCTCGGGTTGAGCATCGGAAGCGGTGTCGGCATTAGCGACTTCGCCCAGAGGATGGTCTCCAGTGGCCTTGCCCACCTTGGAGTACTGTGCTAGTCCGGCGATGGATGTTTTTTTCAGTTTCTCTCGAGTGGTGCGTTCATCCCGCTCGCCGTCTGAGCTGCCGTCTTGAGGAGGAAGGTCTTGTATGACTGTATCCGCATGCGCATCGGCTGGGGGTGGTGTTTCCGATCGGTCGTCTGATGCCATCGTGAGCGACGGGTCGTATGTAGCACTTCCGTTGATTCGAAGTCTCCGACTCGTCTTCCGCTAATATCAGCCACTGGCGACTTGACGTGAAGATATTCCCTGCAACGCTGGAGATTGAGCAGGGCTGGATAATCAACAAGATTATTGGTTAAACTCTGGACTCAGGTATTCACATCGGATGAGGCCCGGCCTCGGCAACCCCAACCAGTGATAGCCTCGACGGTATCTGCTGTGTACTTGGATTCAGGACGAACACTGCGTCGTTGTGAGAGACAATGGTTGAGGAGGCACAGCGCCTTCAAACAACATTGACGCCTCGAGGTAGGGATTCGGTCCGCGATGTGGCGTTGTTGCGAGTCCTCTGCGACATAGACTGAATCGAGCGTGGACGAGACGCGCACTGTACGGTCGATGTGGTGTCAGAATCAAAGAGCCGTCACCAGGCGAATTCAAGTGCGGTCGCAGTCTAGAGGGAGTGGTAGGGCTGGTCGAGATATGATTGTTGCGTGTCAGGCTGCGGTGAGGCACGATCACCATCACCAGGTGCTTTTTCGCCCCACACAATAGATGCCTAGGCAATTTCTATGACCAAAGCAGAGTGGGATATCATGCATTTTCATTATCAGGGAAAGTCAGTGGCCTGGAGTTTTATGCGCATTGCTGGCGAGAACGCTGGCGTCTGTGTAGACCACGCTCTCGAATCTAGCTAATAAAACAAAGGCACCCGAGCCCGATATAGAAGACAAAGAGAGGGTAAACACTCAGCGCAACCCGGTTCTTGACTACACCTGATCCTCCGAGAATACTAACGCCGGCTGCAAGTGACCACGCGACCAGGACAAGGTAGACTGGAATGCGCACAATCGTGGGTAGCCCAAGTGCGCTGAGGAGGGCGGCAATGGTCAAGGGAAACAAGGTATAGCCAATGATAGACACCGACTGCATAAAAGAGCTATCAAAAAAGTCAGTAGTGTCCAAGCGACATACTTGCTCTTGAGGGACTCACATGTTTCCTCCCAGGAGCTTGATCTGAAGTGTCACCACAGCCTCGCCAACCCAGATCAAAGAAAAGACGCCGGAGAAGACCAAATCCGTCTGGCCCTTGCTGGCTCGCATGGAGAGGAAAACGCTCAACAGCAAGCAGAATATAAGCGGACCCCTGTGACTGTGTAAGAGCCGTGTTATCAGCCGATTCTCTGGGCGACCAGAACTCACCATAGGTCCCAATCTCGCAGACCCTCACTCATTCCTCCCTGCAAGATCCCGTCTGCGTCGGGCCATCGTCCTAGCAACCCTCTCAAATCTCTCCCGAGGGCTCCTCCTTGACTCTCAACGTCGCCCATGCCAGCCCCTTGTCTTTGGAGCATGCCACCAAGGAGATACTTGGGGTAGAGAACTTGCTTCATCTTCTCCCATACCGCGAACAGATCTCTGGATACGGTATCCCAAACACTTTCGTCAATCGTATTCTGCGGTGCGCGCCTGTCTTCGCCAGGGATTCTCGACGTCAGATAATTCTGGTTTAGAGGTGCGCTGGTCGAGGATGACTGGATATTGCCTGTTAACGGAGCGCGATCTGAGGTGCTGTGTGAGGGCTCATCGGGTTCGACTTCTGCAGAGAATAAGTATGACTCCGATCCGAGGTGGCTGCCATGTATGTCTCTCACCATCGTTCAAGAAGTCATCCTCGAGCACAGCGTGGTCATCATCATAGGGGTTGTCGTACGGACTTTCAGAGTGTCCGGTGGCCATGTTCGCTAAAGTGTCCACATGCGCATTGATGGCAGCTGGCGGCAGTATCTGAGATACAAAAGAAATTCAGAAGATGCTGTATGATCGATCTACCAGCATGAATGCGCTAGTAATCAGGCACAGTGAGGGTCATGGAAAAGCCATGTGTAGTTGTCGAAGCGTTGCCAACTACGTATGACAGGCTCGGGGAAAGGCTTCTGTTTAACATGAGCTGCGGAATGAGAAGGCTCACACTGAACTGTCCAGGACGCGCGACGCATTACGTAACCCATGGCCCCCTTTCCCGGCGCACCTACTGCAGGCATATCCTATTCAATGTTGCAAGCAAGGCCAAGTAATCGAAGTCGACCCAACAATTTAAAGTCATCCGTCTCGCTCTGATCAGCTGCGAGACACGGACAGAGTTGCTTTGCTCGAGAGGAAACAATCCCCGGTATTATCGCAGCTTCAGGCAATTGTACTCGTGTTGAACGATGCAGTCCCGTCGCAGCTAACCCTGGCGTTTGATATTCCGCAATCCTTCCTCGAGTAGATTTATGAGCTTCTTGTCGAACGCCTCCTCCTTGAAACTCACTCTCTCGGTCCACCAGTCCAACCAGCTTGATGCCCTGGCTCCTTCCGGCGCTCGTAAAAGTCCCACACTGACATCGATCAGGTCCGGCCTCTCGAGGCAGTGCCAGAACACGGTAGCACCGCAGATGCTGCAGAATTCCCGGTAACGTCCACTAGAACTTTCAATCCGTCGGAGAGTCCCTGTCTCATAGTCCAGCGGCTTGCCATCAGGTTGCAATATATTTGCTTTCGGAATGAAGGCCCATGCTTGAATGGGAGAGCCAGAACCCAGTCTGCAAGACCTACATGCACACGTCCCTGCGAGATATTTCGTGTCGTTCTCACGGAGCCACCATTTGACGTCCTCACGGTTCTCCGAGCTTGACAAATGATACGGAACAAGCAAGTCAGGCCAAGGAGACGAGCACTCTTTCGAGGCCATGTTTGGACGAGTGACCCGGAAATTCACTCCCCCACAATGACATCCCGCGGACAGTTCATCCCGACTCTCTGATTCCTGGGTGGTCCTCTCTTGGCTGGTCTTGGAGTCATCAGGGCCATCCTGCCGCAGCCTTTTGAAAAGCTCTGCGGCCGGTCCGTTGACTTTCACTCCGTCAGGACCTTGCAGCAGGAATGGGACCAGGTGACCATCAAATTGGTCTAAGCAGCATGCCAGACCTCCATCTTTGGTGTCGCCGACAAATTCGTGCCGCACAATCCGTTCCAGACCGAAGTCGATGCTGGGTCCTTGGCCGTCTATGCGGTCAATGACTCCCAAGATGACGGCCCAAACATAGTCTCCTGAAGCATCAGAAGAAGGGTCCCTGTGGACCTCAACAAACATAGCACTTCCACAGTTCGGACAGAAATATCTGCTCAGCCTGGAGGAAGAGTCGTATCTGCAGAGTCTGTCGACCACATCTGGTCTCGAGGCAAGAGCAGAGTCTGAAAAGTACAATACACCCGTGCTATACCGACAGCTGTTGCACGAACAAGGTCTGCTGTGAACAGGAAGCTGGGAGTTCAATTGCACTTTTCCGGCACTCCTCCCGCAAAGGCAAGTGACTTCGACGGCTGTTGTCATGTTTTTCGGTGCACTCAGCTTCGTATGCTGCTCACAGAGCGCTGATGATTGTCGATACTCGAATCTTCAGGCGGACTCCGATCTCTTCTCGATTGAGCACAGGCAGCCTCATCCCTTATAAGTGAGTCATTCGCCGTGCCTGACCTCAGAAGGAGAAACTTCGGTTATCGCTTTTCCGCTATTCCGCGTCGTTGTTGGGTGTCGATCTCTGTTTTGCGTATTCACATACGATGGCGTATATCGCCATGCCTGCCTAGCGACAATCTTGCCATGGATTGAGGCCGATTCTGCTCCTGGTTCGTTGTGTGCATCCGTTGGCGCAGCCGGCGCGATGCATGAGGGCACCTATCAGGTACAAGCAGTAAAGTCTAATGTTCTCTGAGGGTCGGCGGAGCCCGTGTGTTGTATCGAGACGGCGAAGGTTGCTCGACAGTCACGAGGGAGACCCCCGCGCTCATCTGTCCTGTCATATTCGCCTTCAGCTCACGTTTCACCTCTCGGAAAGCCTTAGGTTCAGATCGAGCCTAGTGCCGTGGCATGCGGGCATCAGCGAAAAAGACCGAAGGCACATAAAAACATGCTCACTCTTCTCTCTGTTTCCTTCTCCTTTTACTTCTAGTCGCAAACAGCAACGAGCAACCTCACCTGTCTTTTACGATTCTAACGCACAAATCTAAACTCAGTATACCAACATCACGTACCAGAAGCCCTCGCTTACCAAACAAAATGGGTATGGACACCCAAGCTCTGTCCACTGGCTCAAAGCTGACTTGAATTCAGGTCCTTGCTCCTGCAGCTGCGGCTCTTCTTGTGAGTGCTTCCCGTGCCTTTTCCATCTCCATCATGGCTGATCCAAATATCAGGCTCTTGTCCTTCTGGCCAATGCACCTGCGTATGATCACCAGAGCATTCAACCACCATCTTCAGCTAACAATCCGCCCAGAAATAAACGAACCAATATGCTGCCTATGATGGCTCACTCTTTCGTGGTGTACTTGCAACATATGTCTTAAAAGCGCATAAACGATGCTGATGAACTGACGGGGCGTGTGGCTGCTTCAGACATTCATTTGCAACACACGCTCGGAGGACATGCCGTTCAGGCGAATGAGTACAAACATACTTAGATAGCTCTCAACCAGTAACAGCTGCCGGCACAGGCGCCTCATTTATTCCAAATTCGATCAGCAGTTCTTCACGGTTTGTGAATATTCTATACGCCCCCGCCTTCGTAACACCTTGGTGGGCTGAGGCGGCTCGAACTGAGCGGACATGTGGGGTAAGCGATAGAGCTGTTATCGCAACTCCGTAAAGCCGTGTCTCGTGTCCTGATTGGCCAGGCTGAAACGGCACTGGCCATGCGCAAGTTTCTTGATTCCATCCTTTTCGTCGCGAGCTTGACAACAAAAGAGCAGGTCTTTCGTACCGCAAGCCCGCTTGTCATAACCATGTTCGTCTGGGTACGGCGAGTGTAAAGGCGGAGCTTCAACAGGTTTAAGAGTTCATGTGAACTTCAGTCATAGCTGCTCCTGCATTGTGTCATGGCAGGGGCTATTACGCAATTCCATTCACGCAAAGGATCTTGATTCGAGCTCATAGTCACCTCAACTTCGTCGTGTTCATGACAAGTCGGAGCTCTCGTCCTTTCTACACTTCCAGTCGACGAGAATTGCGGCAGTGACGGCCTCTAACCTACGTGCACCGAGTCCGCATCTACTCTGTGTCCCTGTCATCTGCGCAGCCGGAGCTATCGTTGTCAAAACAGTCGAATCGACATGTCAGAGCCTATTTCTCTGTCTTCCCGCATAAAGGGCGCCATATATGGCCTTGCTGTGTGTGACGCACTGGGAGCTCCCGTCGAATTCAAACCCCGAGGCTCGTTCGAACGCGTTACCTGCATGCTTCCGAATGGAAACTTCGGCCTTCCCGCCGGCTGCTTCACAGACGACACAGCGATGACACTATGCCTGACTCATTCTCTTCTAGACTGTAGCGGTCACTCCAACATGGTAGACCAGGTCAAAAGGTACATCTCATGGTGGCAGAATGGCTACATGTCCTCAACCGGCAGCTGTTTCGACATTGGAGTGTCTACACGAAGTGCGCTCCAAACCTGGGCCGATATGCTCCATCTACAGCCGAGGAGCGAGGAATCCCCTGTGGAAGGTGCCCACAGCGCAATGCTAACGAAGATTACCCGTGAATTTTCGAAGGACGAATACTGTGGAAACGGCAGCCTGATGAGAGTCCTTCCAGCAGCACTGATCGCGTCGAGCGCGTCAAACGCCGTCGAACTTGCGAAAGAAAGCTCATTACCTACGCATCCCCATCCGCGATGTGTGCATGCTTGCATGATATACGCGTCCCTGGTACAACAGGCGCTGAACGGGGCTTCCAAGACCGAACTCGCTACAAGCTTAAGCGAGTCAATCAACGAGATTCCGAGCAATATCTCCGACACACCCATCGAAGCAGTTCTCGCAGAGCGCATCGGCCGGTATCGGTCCATCCAAGACTGGAAACGGACCACAGCCGACTCGATACGCAGCACGGGCTATGTTGTTGATTCACTTGAGGCCGCTCTGTGGGCTTTCTTCACCTCCGATACTTTCACAGAGGCAGCAATCCAGGCTGTTAACTTGGGGTATGATTCGGATACTGTTGGCGCGATATGCGGCGGCATAGCAGGCACTTATTACGGGTTCGATGCAATACGCGATGACTGGTTACGTGATTTAAAGAAGAAGGAACTTCTCGACGAAGCGACCCAGAAGATAATTGATCACAGAAAGAAGCTACCCTGAAGCTGCCTGTCTCCATCCTCTAGGAGGGGTTCATTTGCCCGGCAAATCTAGCATACGGTATGCCTGGTCACGTTGGTTGCTCCTCTTTAACAGTGGCCAGCGAGATACATTGCTTGGGTGGAAATATATCCAGATCGTCAACACAACAATCGTCAACGGGACCGTGACGGCCCAGAAAATCCAGAACTGTGGGGCAACATGGAACGCATCTCGATCGTCGGAGTCGATGAAGTTGAAGAATTGGCTGCCGAAAATGGTCTAAACAACCTATCAGCAATCTATTTTGGCGTCACGATCGGCCCAAACTTACCGCGACAGTAGAGATAGGCAGAAAGATCAGCGTTGTCAGTGCAATGGTGTGCATGGAACTGCTTTCGGCGAGGATAGTGCTGGAGTCTTTTTGCGCTACCAGATTGAAGCTCTTACCAACCAATCAGTGATTGCACATTGCAAACGTCGCTCGTCACTCACCAAATTGATCACATTCTGCATTCGCTTCTCCATACTGACGGCTCTCAAGTTGATCGATTCGAAGAGGGTCTGTTGATACCGCAAGGCGGAGAGAGTCCTTCCGCAACCAACCGACCGCGAAGAGGTGTTCTCAGTCTGTTCCTCGATCATGTGTTGGACTGTCCGAAGAATCGCGTCCGAAGCTTCTTTCAGGTGGATCAAATTCTTTGCAATGTAATGGAGGTGCACAAAGTTAAGCTTGAAATTGCGGGCTTCGGTTGAGGCGATGGTATGCTGCCGGGCGGGAAAGGTTAACAAAGCGTATGATGAGCAACAGGTGCGCGTACCTCTTCTACCGCTCCAACAGGCGTGTTGAGCGCCCACAACTGCTCGTCCAGCTGAAAGTGCAGGTCCGACAATACCACTGTTAAGAGACGGAATGGGTCGTCTAAAGCATCTTTCCAATTTTCCGGTGGCAGAGAGTTGAACCTCTTTTCCAGCAAGGCTGAAGCACCAAAGCAAATCAAGGTTGTCCTGCTCTGGGCGTCGCGAGTGAGAAAATACCCGCTTCTCAACCACACGATATTGTCATGTTTGTCCTCGATCGCCTTGCACAAGAAATGTAACCAGGTACCTTGGCGTCATCAGCAGTTGGGTCCTGCCTTGTAGATTGGGAACAGCACTCACAGAAGGCGCCGTCTTTCGATCCCTCGAAGCCAAACGCATGCGTCACGCTCTGAACTCTTTCAGACAAGAAAGCAGTCGGTACTGAGAACATTTGGAAAAGGGCCGTGAGCGTCTTGCTACTTGCTGGCGTCGGATAGTCCAAGGGTGCAAATCTGTGGACATTGTCAGCCCTGGTGCCACTTACCATATGCATGAAGCCCCTCACATCAGCCTCAGGTTGGGATGACTCTCTTTCGCCAACTCCGATGCTGTGGTATACCCGCGCAACGGCATCAACTGCCCTGATCACATTTCAGAGATGACCATCCCTTCACGACCGAAGACCCATACCTGTGCCGGTTTGAATGATGTCGAGTATTTCCATCTTGACCTCATTTGTGTCCATGAATGGAGCCCGAGAGCCCTCCAACAGGTCTTTGAACGCGCCATACCGACTACCATCGTGAAGCAGAGACATCATGTGCCAGCACTCTTTGCCCCTTCCTTCCAATGTTTGCTTCTCAGTTTCACAAACCGGATAGCAATGGGCGACAGATATTTAAGTGACGCGGCTGACAGTGCACAGCTGCGCGTCGAAGGGGGTGAATCAGGGCTGAGGCTGAGTGACGGCCAAGTCACTTTCTGCCTTGGGCACAGAGCTCTCCGACGCATTGTGCACGACATTTGCGGCCCTCGACAAAAATAGCAGTCTATTGACTCAAATACGCGAATGAATACGAGACTTTCATACCACAGATTTCATCCAGACTGGGCGTTCGACCCCTGTGGCTTTGGAAGTGCGAACAGAGATGTGTTCGCGCCGGCCAATCACAGGCCACCCCCGCACTATTTGTTGCCCATTTGAGTTTGCTACCGCTGCACCTCATTTCAATCTATCACATTTGTGATACAGCATCATCCTGGATTATTGAAACTTCAGCCTGATGCCAGCAAAAGTTCCCTTGTTATCGATCTTGGATACCAGAGCCTGGACTGCAGAGAATACGAGCTGAAAATGCCCCTGAGCGACATGTCTCCTGCCCCTTGTCCAGAGCCCAGTCCAGAATGTCGGCATGGAGACATAGATAAGAGTGAAGAGTGCACCTGCCTTTTGGTTTGGAATCACTTTGTCCTCACTCCTCCCACTCTCCCCTGCCCCGCCTTGCCCCCGCGCGCCCAAGTTCCTGACCTCCAGCATGGTGGGTACCTGCACGCTGAGATCCGTGAAAGCACTTCGCTGACCTTCTCAGACACAACCAAGACGACATGGAGGGGCGAAACTCCCGGCTAATGCGGTGACAACTACCCAAGCCTCCCCAGCACAGGCGCAAGTATGGGAACTGAAGACTGTTGAAGGCTCGCAGTTGACTGACATCTGACCAGAGTCCTTACCAAGGCTCATCCCCTATCACCATCGGTTCTCCCGCATCGAGTAGCCCTGGCTACTCTGGCGCAAGACGCCATGGCGGAGCGAGACTGCCGTCGGGAGCATCCTCAACAATTGCGGACGGTTCAAGCTCTCAGGTGAGGTCCACCCATTCGGGAGGCTGTACTTGTCACTAATGCCTGGTAGATGACCGCAAGTGGTCGGCTGGTACCTACCCACGCTACTCCGCCTTCTTTCTCCCAAGCTTCGACCTGGCAGCAAACTCCAGTGGCCTACGAGAAGCGACCTGCCGACGGCTTCAAAGGCGCAAACACGCCACCCTTCAGCCAAGCATCAATCGTCTACTCTGGCGTAGGTATCGTCCCTGCCCCCGGCAGACAGCACACTGACGCACCAGCAGAGTAATGGTCCGGACAATGCCTATACTCCCTCTGGTCTGCTGATCGCCCCGCCTCCAATGCCTGACGAAAAGACAATGGTTCACACGACGTCCCACAAAGTGAGGCATAGATCGAGACTCTTGACCTTGGCTCACATTTGCAGGGTTCAATGAGTGGGATATCTATTCAAACGACTGAGGTGCCTGCATACAGAATCACGGACAACGTGGCTGCGCCCTCTGAGTCGCAGGTTCATTTGAAGGAACGATCCGAACTCCAGACCTCAAGTTATCACGCCCCAGTCCTGGTATGTAGCTTGCACAATCCCCCCGACCGACTATCCTAACACAGATCAGACCAGGCGCCGAATGCATCAGAAGGGCTACCGGAACCTTTTCTCAGAAGGCACCACGTTTCGTTGGTGGAAGTCTTTCCGCACCCACAAACGCCCTGGCCGTGTGTATGCATCAGGCCGCACATACCGTCACCGAGACGCCGTGAATAGGATATTCAACGGCATCGAAGAAGACAGGTTCATTGCCTGGGATCGCCACATTGAACGCATGATGGTTCAATGCAGTGACGAGATCTATGCGGGCAATCTAAATTCAACATGGCGGCGCACATTCATCCGCAACATGGCCCCCTGGGCGATTCGGATCGCGAACTGGCCCATGAACACCACGCCTGTAGATTCCAAACACTGGTCGTCCGAAGACTGGGTTTGGATCGTTGTCAAATGGCCTGTGTCCTGTTTCCTTCTGATCTTCACTGTGAGTTCCTGCTGTTGTGTCCGATATTGGTACACCGCTGACCCATTTGGCTTGCCAGCTGCTCAAACTAGGGCCGCTCTACGACGGAGTGTCGCCTTATTCAAGGTACTCGAACTTCCCCTATCGCTATTGGGGGTATCCTAAGATTGCTCGTAATCAACTTGAGCACATTCCTGGCACGCGTAAGTCGGGTGGCGACGAGAACGCAGGAGCTCACCCTGTTTCCGAGCGACCATTGTATCCAAGACGGCTTTGCTTTGTCGACAGTGCCAACAAAGACAGAAGTGGTATCCACCTGTACGACGTCGAACTCTGGCTTCAACAGCACAACATGATTGAGCACGACATGCGCTTCATCGTTGTGGCGTACACCTCGACCCAGTTCGCTGATACGGACGAGGACACCGAGGCTTTGCATGCCATTGCTCGCGAAGCCGCGATCCAGAACAAGTGCCCTGCATACTGGGTGGGTTCCGCATGCATGTCTGAAGACCCAGTTGAGCTTGAGCAAGATGTCTACCGCATCAGCGACGTTATCCGAGCCGCATACGCTGTGGTAATTGCAGTCAAGCCACAGCCTGGAAACCACACTGCGTCAATCGATGGCCTCCTCAAAGACTGGGGCACAAGGATGTGGACCCTGCCTGAGGCACTTCTGGCTCCAAAGGAAAAGCCGATCCAGATTTACAACGCTCGCCAAGGTCGACCCGAGTTTGTCAAGGAGTTGGCGAAGAAGGACCTCGCTGCCCTGGTTTGGGAAGACACAGGTCTGACGCGCCAGCTTGTTGACCACTACGAAGGCAATCTAAGCCTGAGTCGCCTTGAGCTGGTCATCTTGGCCCTGAAGTGCTTGAGCAAGCGGCGCACTTCGAAATACCTGGACGGAGACCTTGCATATGTCCTGATGGGATTGCTGCGTCGCCGACCGGTCATCGACCATACTGACTCCGAGTTCCAAGCGTTCGCTCGGCTCTCCCTTGCCAACGACAGCGACAACCTTCTCGAACGCCTGATCTGCATTCTCCCACAGACACAGACCCAGCCATGGTACCACGCTAATGACATGTACAATGTCAACCTCTGGGACGTCCAACCGACGTGTCAGATTGCCGGCGTCTGCGAGGACGACACCGTCATTCTCGACGGCGTCGTGGGTGCTTCAATCCGCTGGGAATCTTTCGTCCCCGTGGCGCACGACACGGCATGGTCGTGGAAACGTCTGTTCGCCAAGATCTGGCTTCGCCTCTCCGGTCTGGTCTTGATAATTATCGTTTTCGCGGGTGCCATTGGCCGGGGCTTGGCCGGGGGCAGCCTCGTCTTGTGTTTGCTCCTCACCTTACCGGCCGTCCTCGTCTCGCCATGGCTGGTCAGGGTCCTCTACGGCGGCAAGGTCTGGAACGCAGCTCCCCATCTCCTCGGATTTGAAGGGTACCTCGACATCGTCACGATCGAGACAAACATATATGGACACTACACCGGACGACTAGCGTGGAGTCCCGCGGGCAGCCATCTCAGCCGCCACCAGATGAACGAATACGGAGAGTGTATCGGCGAGGATCCGACTGGTAACGGCTTTGTCGCCGACATGGTGAAACAAGCCCAGTACAGCGCCTTCGGCGAACTCAAAGTCTACACCTTGGTCGACACCTGGAACGGACTCGTGACGCTGTTCACGGCTGTGCGACCGCCTGTTGCGGCACTGCTCTGCGGCCAGGAAGGCGGCATGCAACGCGCGGTCATGGTCTCGTTGGACTGGAAGACCGGCACGCTATATCGCGAGACTGTACTGCGCATGCCGACAGTGATGTTGTCGAAGCTGTGGCAGATTGACCGAGTCAAGATTGGATTGAAGCGGCCGCTGGAACGGACCGTCCCAAGAGAAGGTGTATGAACCATCAGCCGTCGATGGCGGATGGGAACATGATGGATGAAGCACACGCTGTACGATGATGATGATGGATTTCCTTCAAGTCGGTTCCGATGACATCTGCTCTACCATTCCGTTCTCTTCTGTGCTTGGCAGGCAGCCTTTCTTAGTTCCAGAATCCCTTTTTACATGTCCATGGATGGCACTTGCTGCTTATCTCCACGCTCGCGAGTGCATACCATACTGTAGTCCGTCCCCTCTATTTCCGTACTATTCACGCCCCTTGTAGCGCGTCTCAGTGAGTGTTGATGATATGTAGGGCGAGTCCCTTCCCCGCCGGATGCGCACGTTGCTTCTCTCCGACCTCATGTATCCTGCTGAACGCCCAATCCTTGACCACCGAAGGGCGGCACGCTCAACTGTCCTCAAGTCTTTAATGATCCCTACCCCCCTGTAGATCCCGGCCGGGCACATGGTGCAGACTGGCAGGATTTTGCCCGCAGGGTGTTTGTTTTGCAAAGTACGGAGTACAGTAGCCGAGTAATCTTTCCTCTCTGCCACGTTGCGTAAAGCACCCGTGACAATGAGAAAAGGTGTGGTGACGGGGGAGCACGGATTCAGCAGCACTGCCTGGCGACAAACGACCTGAGCCATTTGTGGCGCAAGCGCGTCTAGTGCTTGACGACCTTGTCCCGTCAAGTCGAAGGTCACCCGCGGCGAGACGGCCAAGTATGGTGGTAACCTTGACTGGGTGGGACGACTTTCACAGGAGGATAGTTTCTTTGAAGGAGCTTTCCTTCGTGTCATCCTCGTGGTGGGAATCATCCGGACTCGGTGCTGCGAGGAAGCGAAGGTTACCTGGTTCTCTGCTGTTGTAGTTACGGCAAGCACGAACGGACGCGACGAGCAAGGATGATCGCGAGGACGCATCGTGGCACTTCAAGGTTCGAGGCGTTTGAGCTCCTGTGTCGGAAATCTGGATCAGTGCGGACCGAGCCCTGCAAATGTGTCAGCATTCTCATGGTCGTGGAGGCACAGGCGAAATCTTCAGGATCGGAGTGGGTATGAGGTTTGAAACGCTTTTGACTGATGTCAACGCGGTGGAGTATTGAAATCGTGAGACTGGCGTCAAGAGATAGAGATTTCTGACACTGTGACCGTCAACAAGCTCCCTCTACATGCCGGCCCTAGCAGCGCGCAGTGGCGTTGAGAGTAATGGATAATGCTTGCCAACTCGTGCCAGATCGTCATTGATGCAGCTCTCGATCTGATCTGGTCAAATTCCAGGATGCTAAGCTGTCATACCAGTTATGCTGGACCGGACGATGTCATAGCGAGCTTCGCGGCGGCTGCTTCTCGTATACTGAGATCGCTTTGCATCTCTGCAGGGTCTTTGTAGCCGCCAAGCTTCAGAGCGTCTAGGATACTGATAGAATGTCGAATCGAGGCAGCAAGCTCAGGTCGTAAAGACTTCAATCGCTCCGCTCTTCGAATGCCCCTACCCCTACTGGGTTCTTTTGGGTTCTTCTCAGACGCCGTGGTGTCGCCGTCAGCACCGGCTGCCATCGGTGGTCCCTAAGAAACATGTCAAGCTTCATGGCCCAGCGACTCGGCTACTAGCAACGTACAGTCCGATTGGGACGGCGACCAACCTCGATCGAACGAGCCGGCTCTTTGATAGTGGGCCCCCCTTTGCCGGCGGTGGGACCAGGTGTGGCGTTGACAGATAGTTCTCGCAATCTCTGCCTCTGTCTCTCGTAAGACGTGAAATCGCCGCCAATGAGGCATCCCAGGAAACCATTTGCCTGATGTCTGGAAGGGTCTTTTTCGAATGAAGCGAGTCGAGTGGTTAAAGCCTTGTGTGCCTTGGAAAAGCAGTCGAAAATTGTGCTAATCTGCCTTGTGCCTCCGGAGATGTTGTTATCTGATCTATGAGGATCAATGATAGTCAAACGTTCATTGTCTTTGTCACCAAACTGAATGGGATGTGTTGCCTGGGACAAAGCGTTAGCAAGGTCGAAGGGGAATAGAGCTCAAGTTACCTTGTTCAAGTATGCTGGCGGATCAAGACGGATGATCGTTGATTTCTTGTCGAACACATTACCGTAGTAGTTGAAGAATTCCAGCAAGACATCGCCTACATTGACAGGACGCTGAGGCACAGGCAGGTGTTGTAGGAGGCTAGTCACCAGACAGATCGTTGAGAAACCACCCAAACCCCCAGTGGACACGTCGTTCAGCCCTCGGATCATCAAATATTGTTTGACAACCGACACAATGATGGGCATTACCGGATATTCACTCTTCCATCTGTGGAACGTATCAATGGCAGCAACACCGGTGTCATTGTCGAAGCATAGGTCAACCTTGAGTCCGCTGATTCTGTCCACAAACTTGATAATCGGGACCTTTGCTCCACTAATGGGAACGACTGGCCCTTGAGCGATCCCGCAGCGGCGAAGAAATGTTGCTCCTGTGAGGACCAAATCCCGCTTGTGCTTCTTGGAAGGTGTCACCCCAGGTTTAAAGGCTCGGGTAAGGTAGACGAGATCCATATCAGCGGTAGGCAAGTATAAACCGGCAGCATAAGAACCGAAGGCTTTCAGTTCTCCTGCCATGAAACCTTGCAAAACCTTGTTGAGCCGCTGAAACACCGCACCACGGACTTCGATCTCATGGGGTTTTGGCTTCACCCAGTCGTAAAAGTCAATGATCTCTTTGTGGAGCCTGTAATGGTTAGCGGTAAGACTCGGGCGGTATTTCCGGCACTTACGCGACTCCAGCAGTGTTGCTGGGGGTAGGTGGACGCAGCCACGGCGTTGCATTGACTCCATAAGCAGCTGTCCATTTGTCCTCGACTCGCCTATCCGCATAAATCGGGTGATCTGACCTGAGATACCGTTCTTCTTCGTCGTCGAGATCACGCCCTCTCTTTCTCTTGCCAGTAACCATGCTGGACGCGGACGGTTGACGAGCAATGGAAACGTACGTAGGCTGTGGCGATGGAGACGCGTGTTGCAGCGACGGCAAGGCCGAGTCTTCACTCGAGTCGTGCTCGTCAGCATCGAAGGAAATGAAATCGTCTGCCTGCTTGGCTTTTGGGTGGCGGGGGTCGGTGTCGATGCGCGCTTTCCTAATCAACTTGACGACATCCGTCCGTTTGGCAGCCACATCTCCCGCTGGAGGAAGCGACGTGTACGGATCCGGATTTGACCATTTGGAAGAGGCAGGTACGATGCCGGAATCACCTTGATGTAGTCGAGCTCGCTTGTTCATGTGCCGTTCCTCATCTTCATCTTCTGACTGTGCCATGTCTTCTTCCTCGCTATCCGTCAATTCATCCAGATTCCGGAACTTGGACTTGCTTTCCAAGTTGAGACTTGCGGCCGAAGAATCAGCGGCTTCATCGTGTCTGAGCTTGAACAGAGGGCGATTTGCAGCTGTCCTTATGGTCGGGGGTGGGGGTCTTCGCCAGTTGTCCCGTCGGGAACCTGTAGGATGGGGTCGCGCACTCTGATATCCGGGCCTGGGACGGCGGACGAACTCCCGTGGCGGCTCTCGGTCGCGCGAACCTTGAAAATGGTACATGGCATCTTTGCTGTAGTTCGTGGAAGGCCAGGGTGGAGCGGGAGGGTCGTAATCGCGAGGTCGATACGAGTCGCTGTCGCGAACAGGAGGCCGACGGGTTCCGCCGGGGCGATACGAGTCCATGAGCAAAGAAAATGTACACGTCAAGACATGCGTTTGGGAATGAAAATGTGGTGAAGGAAAAGTGAGGCCCGAGGCGGTTCGTCACTGAATCGGAGATGGAAATTATGCGCAGTTGCGCCACGCAGCGAGTTTGCGGAAACTGAGCCGACAGTGAATGGGATCAGAGGTTCTGTAAACAAGCGAGAGCTTGCAACTGTTCTTCTCTTCATTTCCAGAGAAAGCCCTTCGTGGCTTTCTTCGCAGCTTTCTCGTGTGTGCTGATTGCGCCTTCCGAATTGAGCGATCATATCTGAAACCGCATCTTCCGGCAAGTAGTACGAGCTTCATCAAGATAGCATATGGTCGAACCCTTTGTCGGTTTGTTTTCAGCGCTGGCGAGGTACTCTCTGTACCTGCTATCTGATCCCTTGCAATGGCTTCTTTGCCGACGCCGACCTGTAGGAGTCCGATCCGAATGCACGATCAATGCTATCAGCCACTTGACTTCAGGTGCAGTGGCCTGCTCCCCGGTTGTCAATCTGCACGACGCAAAATGGCAATTTGCATGAATTTCCGGGAAGTTGCAGGAGTCAGAATCGACGTCGACAACATGTTTTGGGTCTAGAATTTTGGCCATGATACCACCATGATGGCAAGGTAATCCCTTGCAAGCTGAGGCCAATGCTCAAACGCAGTAAGTGGTACTTCCTACAGTTGGACTTACTCGACACTTGCCGCCGGCCATTATCGGCGGCCACAAGCCGAGCTGCGGTCCGTTGGTCGTTCTCGCTGCAGAGGATCTGGGCCTTGCCAACTTCTCTCCTGTCGCTGAGACATCGCGTGCGTTTTCGTGGAAAGATCCGCAGTACTCTGGACTTGTCGACCTCAGCAGAACTTCCCTCGTCTCGTTCCGTGGGTCGCGAGCGGTTCAAACTCACAGAGATCACCCTTCAAGCCATCCTGCATTACTCGAGAATCAGACCACCCAGGTCCCTCCGCTTCTGGACTGGAAAGGTCGGTGACCTTGGCTCGACGAAAGTGCATGAAGCTACTACTCATGTTGCCTAGCCTGCTGTCTGCCATTTGTTCAAAGACCCCTGCCTCCTCAGTAAATGAAGTCCTGGATTGGGCAGACATCTTTTATCGACCCTGCGTGGCAGACCCAGTGAAACTGCGCACAGAAAGCTTTTCTGCATGATCCCGATATTTTGTGGTGGGGTATCATTGTGACAGGCTCGAAAGATTGAATCTTCGACCACCGCTGAAGCTGATGCTCGCGGTTATCAGACCCCGCTAAGTCATGGTGATCATGCTGCGAATGAGCGATCCACCAGTGTATGCCGCGTCAATATCAATGCTGCGCTGCAAATACATCAAGGCAAACGAGTCCAAACGAGTCCATGTCTTAGCTGGACTGGGCTGCAGTTGCAGATTTCCTCTATTGATGTATTGTCCGACGGCAAGCCACACTCACAGGGAGGCCTTTTCACTATCCAGGACGGACATGCCAAGGACGACGATCCCGTCAGCTTCTGAGACTTCGGGTCAGTGTGGGGTGCCCTATCCACACCTCGGTCCGATAGCACTAATTGACCTCGAGACGATGAACGCTGCCATCTGAAGACAGAACCACTTCCGAAAGGCGTATGCGGAGGCCGCAGAACATCGACCGGTGGTGCCATCTTCTGTTCGCCGTATGTGGCCGTGCTGGGGTAATCTACATTCATGTCGGTCGAGTAGACCCGCGGCTGTTGTGCTGCATGCAGACGCTAGAGTCGTTCGATCCAGCAGAGCTGCCTGGGACGATGCCAGCTAGCAAGCAATCGAAAGTGGAGTCGCATATCAACACTGGTGTGCTCCGTACTCGTATGGGACCATCGTTGGTTGAATGGCTATGTGCCGATGCAGATTTTCTCCAGATGGAAGGGCACTACCTCGTACTCGTAGTAGCTGCTGAGCTGCTGCAGTGCGGGTTTGTCGTCAAGAATCTCCGGTGCACGTTTCAGCAAGGCTAATTAATGACTCGGCACGAAGCCACGGCTAGCGTACCTTAACGGCTTCTCCCAAGCAGACAAGCCCAGCCACTTACGAGGCAGACGGGCTTCAAAGCGGAAATGATTTCTGGATATGCCACGTCTCCGTTTGCAGCCGGCTACGGAGTGGTGGGTGAGTGGGTATGTCGTTGGATCCTCGTATGAGTACTCCGTACAGGACGCAGTGCCTCGAAATCGAGCATACGGTCCGAGCACAACATCACAGACGCATTTGTCCGTGCGTACGGATCTCACCCTGCCTCCTCTTTCCAGGCTATTGTTGTCTTTGCGGATCCAAAATCTCCGGGCTCGATGAGCTCTTTATCGCAGAGTCGAGGGTGCGTCTGGAGGAGGACGTACAGTACGGAGTACGGAGTACTTCCCCCTTGAACGGCAAGCAGCAATCCAGCAGTCATGCCAGGCAGTCTCCAGGATTTCAATTCTACTGTACGACACAGCAGCCGCAAAGCAGAGCCCTTTCCGCTGGCTTGTGCGACGTCTCCATTTCGGTGTGGTTGCCTTTGATGCATTCGCACAATGTGCTCCGACCAGAAGGGGACTACCGCCATGAGAAGGCAGTTTGAATAGACTGTTTTGATTTTTCGATCTTCTCATGGAGCGAAATGACACCCAAGGACGCGAGTCTCCTTTGCTAGGGCATCCAAAGGATACACGGTACATGCCATGCGACTATCACTGAATTCTTTTCAATTCAATCTCTCCCATTACTGTTGGCCCAAGCATTCCTTTACTCCCCACGTTTGAATGTGCATAACCAACCCTGAGTTCCTGACCGGTTGCCTGGCTCGAAGAGCAGAGCAGAGCAGCAGCGGCCACCAGGATGACCGTACTTCGTTGGGCTGAAGCCTGAAACTCGACCGTGGATATAAGACGAAGAGAATCAGACGAGAGCGGGCAAAGACGTTCGTTATCTCGACCGGTGCTGTGTGCTATGGTTTTTACGGTGCGTGGGTGCATGCATTTACACACATTCATATTGAGCAATACGGTCTTTCAGGCAGTACGGAGTACAGTAACTCGTACTCCTCTAGCCAGCGAGTCACTCACTCACTCACTCATCGATGCCGCGTTCACCGATGCCTCACTCACTCATTCAAGACCCCTCAATGGCAAACATCAAAGTACGTCGCTCCGGCGTCATCTCCGGTGTCGACCGACCGCCTTGTATTGATCACTTGCCAGGGAATCAAAAACGAGTACGGAGTACGGAGTACCCCTTCACTGTGCATAGTACCTCTTACCGTGTACTCCGTTCTCCGTTCTCCGTACTCGGTTCAAAATTCCCACATGAAGAAAACGGCTTCGCTAATTCATGGACTGCTGGACTGACGGACTGACGGACTGACGGACTGCTCCCCACGCCCAACCGTCGGAGCGTTGAAATCCCGTGAAGAAACCGTTTCGCGTTGGATTTGAAACATCATTTCTGAAAGGCGAGACAAGCGTCGCGCGTGGGCGGTCAGGAAATGGCTTCGCGACGTGGCCCTACTGGGTACAGTGATGATCCCTGCCTGCCTGACCTCCCTGAGACACATTTCACAGGTGGCGTTCTTGTTCATACTCAAAGCGCCCAAGTTGGGGTCCTTGGTACGGACGAGGTACCGTGTAGGTGCGTGACTTGGGCAACTTGTGTACTACTTGGGTGACATGGTTTTTTGGCGTGGGCCTTGGTTAAATCCATCCGCCCACGCACGCCGTCCGCCACGCCCCATGTGGGCCAAGGATCAGATTGTAGTAAAGTACGAGCTAACAAGTCCCCAGTAAGTGGCACTCCCTTGACACCCACTTGACGATCTACGTAGTTACAGTACAAGGCACGAGGTGTGCAGGACAGCGGGTACGGCGGGTACAGAGGGCGATCAGTGGACCAGCAGCTCTCAATCTCTCTCTCTCTCCCCCCCTCTCCCTGGGGGTGTATATATTTAGATTGTTTGATGCGGTTCCCGACTCGCGCGGCGTATTCGTGTTTCAAGTCAACTTGGTTGCTCTCTGAGCAGATCTGTCTAAGAGCCGACGGACGAGAACTGCTCCGATGCTCATCCTTGGATTCGGATTGACGACCATCTCGTCTCTCCTCCGTCCCGCCGACCTGTGACATACTTACTGTATACGATGTAGCGAGCAGGAGCTGGTAATGAAGACCGATGTATGACGGGAAAAAAGGAACTAGAGAGCTGAGACTCAAGATATGTACAACAAACAATTTTAAGCGTGGCCGAAGCCAATGTGTGTATATGGCGCTTCAAAGGATGGTACAACGTGTAGATGCCTGTCTGGCGCGGCTGTCCGTGGGAATTTGTGCATGAAATCACAGGACCCCCTTCGGTGCCGTGGCTGCTCGATGTTTCGTAAGATGACAATTCGGTTGCTTCAAAAGTAGAGCGCATGTCGCATCGTGACAACTGAAACTGCGGCGTTGCTTGGGAATTTTCGTGGGTTCTCTTCCACCGTGTACACCCGTCACTTTCATGAATTCGAACCCGATCTCGTGCCTCTCCTCTTCTGTGCCTTCATGTCTCCAGAGAAACTGGCCTTGGGGGTGTCGCCAAAGCTGATGCTCGTCGGGCTGAAGCTCGCGTTGCTCCCTCGATCGCTGGCTGCTCCGCTGGTCTCGCTCAGTGGGCTGTGGTCGTCGGCGACGCCAGCTCTGTGGACCGACTGCGTTCGGATATCCAGCTTCTCAAAGATGGCCTTCAGATCTCTCACATCGGCGATGGACTCCACGCCTGGCGTCGCATCGTTCTCGTGCCGCTCCTTCACCACCTTGCGGATCTCCTTCAGCATGGCAATGTTTCCCTCGTCGTTGGGCAACCACCAGTTCTCGACCGCTTCGTTCTCCCCGACTGCTTCGCGCGTCAAGCCCCACATTTCCGCCATCCTCTGTCGGAACGAGGGCGGGAATATGTAGCCCTGTCGTTCTACGGCCGCAAACTTCCGTCGCGCCCACATGATGTGCCGGGCATCCTTCTTCAGAAAGACCGTTGCGAGACCCAGAGGCGCGTGCGCGCCTAGTATTGCCCCGTTGGGTGCGTCGGGCCACCGCTCCATGGCTTCGTAGATGCGGCATTGTTCGAGGCTGATTTGCTCCACCTCGGGCGGCACGGGCTTTTGAAGCATGACTGCCGTCTGATATCGTTGCAACTGCTCAATGCTGTACCAATCGATCCACATGAAATTCAACGGCCAGAGCTCTTCCTTGAAAAGACCCCCGGGCACATAGGGATTGACAATGTCGTCCGCCGTCAACGGTCGCCTCTTCTCGACCGGAAATTCTTGGACCCGATAGTAGTCGTCGTTGAACAGTTCGATCTGACGTTTCATGCTGTCGACCCTCCCACTGATCTCCGTGTTCTCTCGGTGGAACTCTTCGACACTGAGTTCTCGGTTGGCGAATCTGGCAAACAACGCCGCCATGTCCATGCCAATCAGTCGATTCGCCGACACGAAATATGCCAGCGTGTTTTCAATGTCGACATCGCTCTCGGGATCTGGGTCTACCTGGCTACCGTACCACGCCGCGTTCGCCTCGAACCATTTGCGCTCCAGCCGAGTTTTGTTCCCAGCCATCAGTCCCACCATAATGTCCAGGCGGGCAATCCAGCTGAATATCCGTCGTCCGAGATCCGTCTCCATCATCGCCGCCGGCGTGAAGATTTCGTGGACCATTGCCAGGGCCGCGCGATGGTGCCCGACCAGGTTGACCCAGTCGCCGATGTACTCTTCAAAGGTCGCCAACTGTAGGACTGTCAGCAGGGTGGCTTCCGTGACCTTGGCACTCTTCTCCAACGATTTCCTGAGCATCGACAAAGATTTGCTGTGGTAGCCGAGGAAGTGCGATAGCCTTGGGTCGGGCTGCTGCAATTCGTAGTGATAAGCGGCGAATCCCACGGCGGCGTACAGAAGCGGTTCGTAGGACAGGGCCAAATCGATGAACTCGCCATGGACAAAGTCGGTCGGGTCGAGCTTGTAAAAGTAGTGGTAATAAGTCATGTACTCTTGCTGAAACTGGAGGTACCGCTGAAGATCCGGCTTCAGGCTCTTGATTTTGGCTTGCCGCGCCTGCATTTCCGCCGAGTTCGCGTGCGTCCGTAGAGACGACGCTGGTGTGTCGTCCCTGGACCGGTTCTCCGATGTTTCGCTCGATTGCGGACTGGTTTGGTCCTTGAAATTAGAGGATGTCTCGGACATGTTCTTCGATTTCGTGCTTTGAGACATGGACTGGCCGCTGTCACTTCGCATGGGGGGGACGGGTCGCCGCGTTGTCGGCGACATTGAGGTTTCGGCTTCTTCCTCGCTCTCGTCTTTGATCGTGGGCAAGTCGCTCATGTTTTCTTCTTTGATGGAATGCTTTCCATGCTGTTCTCTGGCGCTCCGACTCTCTCCGTGCTTGGTACGTTTTGATGACGATGTGGGCTGTGGGAACTCGCACTCGCGGCCGCCTTTCTTGCATCCTAGGCAAAGGTCAACATATTCCTTGACGGTGGGTATGCGTCACAACGTACTGTCACATACGGGCCGGGTTTCATCACACTACACTAGTGATCAGCCAGGGACAAGCAAAAACGGCATTTCTCATGATGGTACCTTTACCCTCCGTCCGCGGCATGTGAAGCAGCCACTCCGGGTCCGACGATGCTTGACACCTGAAGACTCCATGCCAGCGACCGGTATGGCGACACCCCCAGCGTTGAATAGACTTGCTTCCCGGTCGTAAAGCTGTTCTGTCGCCGTAGGATTGTACCAGAACGCCACACCGTCAAAATGGGTGGGAGGACCCGATATTCTGGGATAAGCCGTACCGAAGGTGCCATTGTAGATGGGGTAGTTTGCGTCCATTATACTAGGCATCGGCATATTCATGCCATGGTCGTAGGGGCCGTTCATCCCGAGAGGAGCAAGTCGCACAACTGTTCAAATACTTGCTGGTGACACGAGAATAGCGACTGTTGTAACAGGGAAGGGAACCAATGCTGGGTCTCGATGAATGCGGTCGCCAACTTGTGCTCTGTGCCCCTCGAGGTATCTCGTGGTCACCGAAAACGTCGCGAGTCTGACGAGGAGATTGTGTTTCGCAGGGATGGCCGCTCCGTCCAAAGGGGCCCTGCTGTAGGACCGACAGCAGAAAGTATCAGCACCTGCTTTGGTCGAGCCCAGTGTAACAACGAGGAAGATTTCCCCAAGTTTGTCTCAGACTCAAAATCCGCGCCGAAGTGCAACTTCCACCAGGTTCCGAGTCGAGGACAGGCAACTCGTCGCGCTGATGGATGGGAAACGCAGTGGGAGAAACGGCCGGCGGTACCGACGGCTACAGATGGCGGACTTCTGTGGCAGGGTCATGAGAATTTTCTGGCGGCATGATATGCTGTCGGCAAGCCGGGAACTCGTCAGATCGAGGTAATGCTCCGGACAGCTCTCACTTGGCCTCGCAGAAGATGTATGCCTGCTGGACCTGCACCGAATCTGATGGTCGCAACTGTGGCAATTCGAGCACGGTGGATGCGACAAATGGTCGGAGGGAGGAGTTGGAACCTTGGTGAACCCGGCCAGACTCGACTATGACGAGGATGACCACTTGACGCTTATCAGAGAATCAACCAGGTCGCCGAAGCATATCTTTGATTGAGGGGAGACCATCTAATATCCGTTTGCATCCGGCCTGCAATTTGAAGGGAATTGCGCGGTGCAAGGTGGGATGGAGCTGTTTCTAGATGTGGGCACCGACTGCAATTGTACGACGGGGCCTGGTGTATGCCGTGCGTCGAGACAGAAAGGAAGAGTCAAGGACCCCAAGATTGGAGTCGAGGAAGGGACAATCTTGGGTTGGTGGTTAGGCCCCATGCCCCCAGGCAGCGAATTGCACAAGGGCAACGACCGGGATGGTGGATCGAGGGCACGACCGTCGACCGGGGTCTTTGTGCTGTTCCAAGCACCGGCGGCGGTAGTGTCGTCAGACGTGAACTCAGAAGCCAGACTTAACTGGGGACTGTCTGAGGTCGATCCCGCCGTCGATCAAGGGTGGCCCACCGGGGCGGGCAGAGATGAGAGGCAACCCTGACCTCGAGAGCTCGCTCAGTCAAGCTTGCAGCTCTACTCAGTAACCCAGGAAGCGGGTAAGGACGGCGGGCCCGGGAATTTCTAGGATTCGGTGCAGTCGTGCCGCCCCAGCCAGAGCCGCACGGCAGAATCCATGGTCTTGGGATTTCGTGTCCAGCAGGCATTTACGGTGCTCGTAATCCACAAGCGCAACCAGAACTAGCAGACGAGGGACGTTCGCAATCGGGCGTCCGCTGCAATCAGCTGTGCATACGGAGTACTGACGGCACCAATCTCAGGGATGTTGCCAGCCAATACCAGCCCATGGTATGCGAGCAGAGGCTGGTCAAGACGCTGCCCGCGAGTTCAGGTGCAGGCAGAGCGGCTGGGAAAGCCACCGTTGACCCTAACACAGGACACAGGACAAGTGCGATAATCGGAACCCGACCTACGGGCGCACATTTAGCAGATGGAGCCGCACCGAATATGGGCTGTCCATATCTGCCGGCGGAAATATCGCTGCAAGTGACTGGATCATTTGGCACAAGGGCTCGCCCTCACAGATCCAACAATTTCCCTCCTTGATGTGATGATAGATTACTGGGCCGTCGGTGCCTTGTTCGAAGAGATGTGTCCGACATCCTCATGCGGTTACTCGTGATGACTGCTGGTGGACGCGGCGTCGCTCGACGCATCCCCGGACGCAGACTAGAGAGCGCGTTGCGTGAACGCTTTGAACCTCCAGGATCGTCGACGCAGTCTGTGATATCATGTCTCTGGCGAAAGGAACCAGGGGCATGCCCGCACCACTCGTCACAGGCAGTGTCGAATCTAATGTGTCTTGGGAGCCGCCTCAGCAGCCAAAGCTAAAGCCACGTTTCTCGGTCCGCTGAGTTCGCTGTGGATGCTAACTCCATATGGGCTTTCTCCCCTAACCAATTCGCATCAGTGGCGCCGAACCTGTGCCCCTGGGCACGGTGAAAATCGTATTTTTGATGTGGAGGCACCCTCTTACACTAGCCCACAGGGTGCTGCCATGTTGTTCCCAAGATGGCTGCAGCGATCATGATTGAATCAAAGCGTGCTCCGTACCCGTACCCGCACAGGAGAGCAGCCGCTAGAGTGCCACACAAGCAGCATGGGCACGTTGCGAAGCAGCCTGGCGAAAAGCAGAATGGGAGACCCGCTCTCACGGCGCCAGATCCGTTTGCACGTTCACAGTGCGACTACTCCGTCTCTCGACCCTCTAATCCTCCGCGGCAAGTTTCTCCCTAGTCCTCCGTTTCAAGGACCGTCCCAAGTCTGCATTGAGGCCGCAGGAAGGGAATCGAATACTCGGTACGACGAGGCCAGGCAGGACACCGCAGCGACTGTCAGAGTTCGCGGATGGGAGCCACGGGAGCTGATAGTGACCGGTACTGGGTACTCTGCTCGTCTCGCCCTCTGCACGGCCGTTTAATTAGTGGAGGCGGGGAACCAGCGCCAGATAATGGAGCCTGCGACATGCTCGTTCTGGGCCCCCTTCGGGACCTGCCAGAGGCCTGATTCGCGGCTAGAGACCGAGAAGATTCGACCGAGTCCCTACAGTCACAACACGAGGAAGCTACCGTAAGTAACGGCTCCTTTAGTGTTGATGAGTTCGAACGAAGTTGAGGAGTCTGGCACCCTGGCCCAATGGCAACTGCAGACCGTGGGCAGCTGGGCTTGGCTGTCTTCGGGGATGTGCTAGCTAGTAACCCTGGCTGCAGATCCTGTTGTCACGCTCCAGGAGCCCACATTCGAGCGAGGCGTGTGAGATACTGACCAGTGGGATTTCGCGGGGTCAAAGCCGGTCTCAGTGGACGGAGGGCCCCTTTTCGTGATTCCAACCGGCCATCCCGAAGCAGCATGTGCTCGTGGTCGGACGGTGCTGATTGCTTTTGGACAGCTTCTCGATCAGGTTTCCGGTTACGGCTGGTGCTTTTGCCTGTTCGGCCGCTTTCTCATCGGAGACCAGCTTCGATTTGTCTGCAGGGACCCCGCAGCTACGAAGGCCATTCGACACAGCTAGCGTCAAGTGTGAACTGTCAAGTGCTCGTCGAAGCAAGAAAAGAGTCGTAGAAGGCCACCACTGGTACGCTGAGCAATGCAAGAGGTGATGTGGGCTGTCAGTCAGGTGTCTCGGCAGTACTGAACTAGACCACAGTAGGGTGTTGACCTTGATCAAGCCGACTGGCGCTGACGGCAGGAATCATGACGGACATTGGGTCGATCGTGCAGCGGGGACTTAGTTTGGCGGTGGTGGGAGGCCGCGCAGGGAAGACATGTTTACTTGTGAAAGACTGAACCTCGTAGCAGGATGTCTCTCTCCAGAGCTCTAACTCTCTTCCCGTGTACCCAGGATGGATGGAGGGACTGATTACGGATTGCGTCTGCCCGTCTTTGATGCATCCCATGCGGCCACGTGCGTGCGACGTACAGGGCGAAGGTGTCATCGAACAGACTGCCTCTTTACAATACACAGTCGTCCACGAGGCATGTTACACAGAGTGCCCCACAAAGCAGCAACCGAATGGATTCGCACCGCGACACGGCAAGGCTCGCATCGGCTTCTCGCTTGTCGACTCCAATGCGCGTGGTTGCAGATGCCTCTTCCTTATTCCAACCTGCCAATTACTCCGGAGCACTGGAAGCAAAAGTCGCGAAGTGGTATGTCGATGATCCGTACTCATTTCCTGCATCAACAGGTCCACAAGCCCCTCATCAACAGTCCTGTAGGAGCCTCGTCTACATACGTAAAAGTCAAATGCAGAGATTCTCTCAAACTGCCAGCTTGCAAAGCACGACATCGTGCCTGGGTATGTGACAAACAAATTCGTCCCTGACTAAGGAACCCAAATCCATAGACCGTCGCTTCCTTATCCGTGCCTGAGCCAACCGTGTCTCGTTCTTCGAGAGTTGATTGCAGGACAAGTCCCCGCAAGCCCTCCCCTGGCGTCATCGCTAACCAAAGTGCGCCAAATAGAAACTGTTGTGGAACAGGCTCAAAGAAGATTCGTAACTTGTCATGAGCTTCAGAGAGTCGTCGTCGGTACCGTTGATTACCGGCAGGCGAGACCCCATCAGGACCTGTTCTTCTCAAAGGGAAGATGAGGAAGCTGGAGCAGCATTGGGCGTCGTTGAAGCGTTTTTCTCCTGCACACCCTGGCCACGACACATGGGGCAGCTATTCCGACCGGTGGTGAGCCACTGGAGACATGTCAGTGTATCAAGAAGAATTGGGCATTCGCATGGGTCTGCTTACTTCATCGATGCATTCGCGGTGATAGACGTGCTTGCATTTGTCGAGACGCCTCACTTCCTCCGAAACCTCATAATCCGCCAAGCATATGAGACAGCGTTCTCCAAGGTTGATCGCCAGAGCGGAACTATCATTATCTTCTGTGACGGGCTGCCCCAGCAAGCCTGATTCGTGGACAACGAGCCTGAAGACACCGCCGGCGGCACTCACGTCCTCTTGTGTTGCAACAGGTGGCTTGACAGGTCCAAGTAGCGTTGACAGCATCTGCATATCCTCATAGGACGGATTGTCGGTGAACAAGCTGGGCATAGCGAAAGCAGGATGATCTGGCGACACATTTGTGCCCACCACATATATTAGCCAGCTTCGTCCGGCGCCGGCTGGCGGCGGGTCAGGCTCCACCATTCCGTTCCGTCGCGCTGCACCTGATCCTAGCTCTGGGCGACGAGCAAACTCAGAGTCACTTCGTCTGCGTTGACGGGCAGCGTTGAACGAAGTCTCGTACGGAGGGTTGTCCAGCTCCTGTTGCGGTCGATCTTCGTCAAGATCCGAGAGTGTCTGATTAGCTGCAGCAGAGGCAGAAGACGGTCGGCGTATCGGCGTGGCATGGCCACTTCTGATATCTGCGGGCGTGGACGGAGGTGGATGAGGTCCTGGAGGAGACTCAGAAACGAGTGTAGACCCCGGGCCCGCATCAGGTGTGGTCGGTGCTATTTGATCAGAGTGACTTGACAAGCGGCTGTTGTGCGTCCTTGTGCGCTGGTGTCGTTGAGACTCGTACTGGGCAGGGAAGCTGAAATTCGTCATCGAGTGTCGTCGTGCGGTGTGCCTGTTTCTTCCATCTGAACGCCGGAACAGGGCGCCTGAGCTGCCATTTCTCAAAACATTGGCAGGGGGCAAAAAAGGCAGGCTCAAAAGCGTATCGAGACTCGGGCCTAGTGTCCCGTTTTCGCCCCCAGAAGCGTCGGAACCGTGAGGGAGGGACCGCACACCCACCAGGACCAATGTTACGGACCGATCATTGTCACCAGGCCCTGTGATGGAATCCAGATCCATTTGATCGACGTCACGAGCCTGAGCTTGTGAGGCGATAGGCGATCCGTTCTCGTCATTCGGGAATTGGAAGACTCTCATGAAGTTCACTGGGGGAAGATCACCGTCGGATGCATTCATGTCGATGTTCTCTCCAGCTTGTGCTGTTGCCGCATCTTGGAGCGTCTGGACAAAATTCTGGATACTTCCGTCAAACGTATCGCCACTCAGATGACGGCCACTAGTGGAGCTTGCGGTGGCATGGCCTGAAAGCTGTGCTGCGATGGCTGCAGCAGCGAGCTGGAGGACCTGCGAAAGGGGCGGGTGCTCTCCTCTTCTTATGAGTCGAGTCGACCTCGATCGCAGACCTGGTTGAAATCGTCTGATTGTACTCATGCCTGAGGTGACTCGGGGCGAGGGCAGTAGCGTTCTTGCCTCGGGCTCGACAGCGTCCAGCTCGTGCGGAGCTTCGTCATGTTCATGGCGGTGATCAGCGGAGGCGTTGGACAGCAAGAGATGATCGGATTCATCCGCAAACGTGACTCTGGGTGGTCTGACGGGGGATTCGCGCCCACTCTGCGTCGACTGCAGCTGCTCTGAGGACTGCCGAAACAAACTCGAAATTCGCTGGGAGATAGACATGGAGTCGCGTGCCCTGCTGAATCGGTTCCGATGCCGTAAGCCAGCCGTCGCCAGCGAAGGCATGTCTCGCAGGTCGTCGTCCCCATCATCATCAAACGAACCTCTGCGCTCGCGTGCTCCGCTTGTGGTCTGTAGAAGAGGGAAAGGTCCGCGGATGGTTCGCCGTCGGGACTCGGTGCGATTGTCGCCACGTCTTCGTATCGAGCCCGCGAGGGACAAGCGACTGTTGCCATCCGCGTTTGGTTGGCGTTCGTAGACAGAGGGGCGTAATCGGCCAGACAATCCATGCCGTAATGCGCGGCCCTCTTCTGCAGTCTCCTCTCCGCTGTTTAACAGACCCCGCGCGACCGCATCTGGGAGGAGTCGCGAACCAAGTCTCGACATCGTAGACCTCCTCCTGATCGGCGAGGGCGAGACGATGGGTGTTGGGCCAGCATCTCCCATGTCCACGTCTCCAGTGGCCACAAGCGGTCTATTTTCCTGTTCATACTCCATCTCGGAGGGCGACGGTGTCGAATGACCTGCATTCGGACCTGACGACATGGATTCGGCGGATCGATGGCGTCGGAAGGTGTCGTAGAGTGTACTCGCTCTATGGCCCGCGGCCCTTAACGGTTGGGTATTTCTTCTCGCTAGCCGCGACCCGCCGCCTTCAGTTCCTGCGTCACCAGTTGTGGTCTCATTGGCATTTCCAGCATTCATCATCTCACTCGACTCTCCATTGTTCGCCTGAGCACGCAGTGCCGAGCTGGTGTTGCCCATATTACGGGTTTGGTGGCTTGCCGCCGGCTCAACAGTTGTGGGCTACTGCGCCCTCATGACCAAGGGCGTCGAATCTGTGAGACTCCGGTCTCGGTTAGGTTTCGTGATTCCGGTTTGAGGGTCGTATATCGATCGGAAGACGGCCGAAGTGGAATGTGATCTGGTTAGGTCATGTAAAGTCGCCACAGCTGTTGTCAGCAGTTGAGACAAGTCGTCCAAGCTTCCAAAAATCGTAGTGTAAAGCAAACGTGGATGAATGGGCACGGCGGTGAAAAGCGATGTGGCCACTGTCTCAACAAGGAGCATGCACAACGCAGATATCAGAATCGTGGTCTGGTGGTGATGTCAAGGTTGAGGCATTGATGAGGTGTGGGTGAAAGAAGGCTGAAGCGCTGGCAGTGGTGAAGACCAAAAGCCGCCCCAAGGTCTAAAGCAAGGCACGGATCAGGTGTCACTCACTTTAACTTTATGGAAGTTGATCACGCAACAAATGCAAAATGCCCTGTTCAAGGACGGCCGCGAGGACCTCGAATCACTCAAATCCTTTCATTCTCAACTCAACCACCGCGTGTCTCACCTTCATCTTAGTTCGTTTCCAATAAAGGTCTTTGAGGGCACCCAATTATTAATTTGAGTGATTACCCCCGAGTATGACTGTAGTGTATCAATCGACGCGCTTGCTTTTCTGAGCACTATAGGCACTGACACACGATTCATGCTACCACGAATCCACCTTGAACAACGCCGTCGACAGTCATGCCTAATATATTCGCACCGCCGGTGGCTGCGTACCGGTCACATCCTGCAGTATGGAGTCACTCCCAAGGAAGCCACAAGCGCAAGAAACAAAGACTGGACAAAAAAGCTGGCAGAAACGAGGACCAGGACGGTGGTGGGTTCCGAGATCCAGAGGTACAATCTAGCAGCAACCTTGAGTACACAGCTGTGGTCACTCCGCAAGAAAGACACCAACGTCGCGTGGCCGGCCAACCTCTTGATCAAGAACCACCGCAGTTCCCGTTCCCTCATGCTGCAGATCCCGCGACGAAGGTCGGTGCTGGACGACGCAGTTCGCTAGAGGGAGGGAAGCGACCAGAAATAACCCATCTGCCAGAGACACCACAGTCTTTGCACATGCAGCACCTTGCGGCCTTGACAACCATACTTCATCTGTCACTGCTAAAGGAAGATTTCCCACGCGCATCCCGCGCTCTGGGCTTGCTGTTCCGCGAAGACCTTGTCAGCGAGAATGCTGCGATGCGCAATCGAGGCTTCATGGGCATTGCGGCAGAAGTACTTCTGCGCAATGGAACTTCAAGAGACCACAGCCTGGATTCGGCTGCAGCTTCACACCCTTTCACGCGCGAAGGTTTCGAGAAAGCCAAACGTCTCTATGAACGACTTATCGTCAGGCACCCTTACCACAAATCCTGGCCTCACGTCGTCAATGCTATTGACTTTTACCTGGCGATGTTCAATCTATGGATTTACGTAGTTCATAACGAACATGCCACCCCATCAAAGAGCCCCGAGGACATTGAAAACGATGTCGGGCCCAGCCGAAAGGTGAGAGAACTAGACCAGGCTAATCAAATTGCCAACAGAATGGACACATGCATGGCAACCGTCCCATACATGGACGAGCCAGAGCTCATCAGACTCCGTGCAATGGTCGCACTCTGGACTGCTGATCTCCACGAAGACTGCGCCTACATCGTCAAGAACAACGACCCTCAGGCCAGCGATGACTTCGCGGAGCAGCATGGTCTGCCTCTGTTGCCGGAAGAAGAACAGGCGTCGCGAGAGAACGAGCACCTCTCTGAGGCAGGCCTCGCACGTGACAGGGCTCGGGAACTACTTTCAAGATTGGGAGGTCATGCGACAAGCGAAGATGAATGACCTGCATGAAATAAATCCCAGCCCTGCAGGATTCAGAGTCTCAGCTAGCGACCCTGGCACAAGACACCCAGAGGGACGATTCAGCTAGAGATCCTGTACTCTGTAATTGAGTGGTCTTCGCATACGGCACTGAATCATTCTTTTACTAACAGTGCTGATTCTCGATACCCGTGCAGCACGTGTGTCGAATACTGGACTGCCGTTCGAGGCGATATTGCTCTGGGTTGCTCTCCGACTCGGCTGCGATAGGATTACGAGGCCCACGCGCCTCTTCTCGCTCTCTGATTCGTCGCTTCCCGAGCGTCTCTTAGCACAATTCTTTTGAGGATTCTTTCGCGACTCTACGAGTATCCCACCACTTTTTAAAGGTCTTCACATGCAGCACCGGTCCTGGTGATCCTGCTGGCAGCCCCAGAATGGAGAATTCTGGAGGCTCCGTGGCCGCTGTCTTCGCCACTCAATCCGCCATATGGCTCTCATTCTCCATGTGATTCGCGGACAACACAATCCGCGTATCAACCATGGCAAAGAATCTCATGTTTTGCAGTCTGCTCATAAACTCTAGCACGGACGCGCTCACGAGCAACCCGGTGTTCACCCTCAGTCTCTCCTTCTTCCCCTACAAAGTGTCATTGTTGTTGGTTTACTGGCAACGATGGCACACTTCAGCTATGCAGAATGGCAACGACTCAGGGGCTTTCACCTCGAACTTGGACTGATCGGTGTCGGTTTCACTGTCCTCGTGACTATCTTGGGCGTCGTTCTCTATCGGCTTGGCGGGCGAATCCCTATTGACAAGCTGACCAGCAACCCATACATCAGATTTGTCTATGCCTGCATGCTCAAACCCCATGAGAGGCGGTCCGATGGCGGTCAACAGGGTGCTCTGGAAAGCTTTTACTCGACTCAGGTAGGGGAGACCCTATTCGTCTTTCCCTCCGCTCATCCTGGTTCAGGCGAACGTCTATGACTCTACGCGGAAACGCCTTCTGAGAGGGAGAGAAGATATGCTTGCAATCCTTGTCGCCCAACTGCAAGGCAAACTGGCCTCCGGAGACGGACGCAAACCGGTCTGGTATGACATCGGCGGCGGCACCGGCTACAATATCGAAGTTATGGACAAATTGGTGGGCGTGGAGGGCTTCTTCGAACATGTCTTTCTTGTTGATCTTTCCACCTCCTTGTGCGCGGTCGCCAGGGAAAGAGTCCACAAGAATGGCTGGAAGAATGTCACAGTATTGTGCCAGGATGCGAGGTCGGTCGCGTGCAATCCTGGGTCTGCTGACCTTATCACCATGAGCTACAGCTTGTCCATGATCCCCGACTACTACAGCGTGGTGGACATGATTACGAGCTTCTTGTCCCCGAAAGGCCTGATTGGGATCGTCGACTTCTACGTCCAGAGCGTTGTCGATTACTCGTCCCGAAACTATTGCGGCGGGGCTTTCAATCGTCATGTCAACTGGTTCGGCCGCATGTTCTGGCGCACTTGGTTTGAAGCAGATCGAGTCAACCTCGACGGTGGGCGTAGAGACTACGTGGAATACCGATTTGGTACTATCCTTTCAACAAGCCAGCGAAACTATCCTCTTGGTGGGTAAGTCGTAAGAACCACTCCTAAAAAGCAACGCCTGTTTGGGTGTCAGAATTCTCTCCCTGCCGAAGAGAGTCATCTGTAGGCTTTCTTGGGCAATCATGCCATGCCGGTCTGTCTTCGTTAGGCCGGGACCAATGTTTGTGTGTCTACGTCCTTACTGACATACACCTTTTGTAGCATTCCTTATTATATCTTTATCGGCTGCAGACGAGACGCTGAGGCGTTCGCAGAACAGGGCCAAGAAGTCCTCGAGAAATTGGACGCCGCACTCACCGAATCGCCTTACCTTTCGCCAATGAAATTCAAAGAACGACGAAACCTGGATGCCATCCACGACATCCCACGCTCAAAATCCTACGAGTCAGCCATCGTGAACTTGAGCAACGACCTGCCACTGCCATCTGCCTTCTACCAACAACATCACTGGCGGATCTACTACAACGACCTCCTCCAAAAGCATCAGCAGTTCGGCAACGAGTACATTTACGCCTTTAACTGGGAAGACCCCAAAGTCGATCGCCAACTCCTGAACATCAACCAAGACGACGTAATCCTCACCATAACCAGCGCGGGCGACAACATTCTCGATTATCTTCTTGAGAAGCCCAAACGCATTCATGCAGTCGATCTCAACCCTAATCAGAACCATCTCCTTGAGCTCAAGGTCGCCGCCTTCACAGCCTTGCCTTACAGTGACGTCTGGCAAATCTTCGGCGAGGGCAAACACCCAGACTTCCGCAACCTCTTGCTCTCGAAGCTCAGTCCGCACATGTCGAGCCAAGCATTCCAGTACTGGCTCAGCAAATCCTACATCTTCTCCTCCAAGGGAGGACTTTACGAGAGCGGTGGTTCTAGGCATGCCATCAAGCTCGTCCGCTGGCTGTTCAAAACCTTCGGTCTAACAGCTAAAGTACGGACTTTGTGCAAGATCGAAACACTCAACGAGCAGCGCGAGATTTGGCCCCAGATCCGAACTCTTCTGCTGAGTTGGCCGTTGCACAAGACTGTCGTGTCTACGGAGTGGTGGGCGTGGAAAGCCGCGGGTGTCCCTCCTAACCAGCACGCGCTGATACTCGACGATTATGCACAGCGGACTAAGCTGCCGAAGTCGAAGAAGCTGTGTGGGGAGGCCATCTGGCAGTATGTTGTTGATACGTTGGATCCGGTTGTGGAAACGACCCAGATTAGTAGGGACAACTATTTCTACTATCTGTGTCTGCAAGGAAAGTTCTCGAGGAAGTAAGTCAGGATCGCCTCTATGTGACTGAAACTGTCTGACAGAAGTACACAGATGCCATCCTCGCTACCTTGGCGTCAAAGCCCACGCACAGCTCTCGAAGCCAGACGCATTCGATGGCTTGCGAATTCACACAGATGAGATCATGGAGGTCATTGCCCGCATCAGCCCATCAACACTGACCATCGCAATAGTGAGTCTCCGACCTTTCTTCTTCGTCTGGTTCGAGGTCACCATTACTAACTCGAATCCGTAGCTCATGGACTCAATGGACTGGTTCGATCCAAACGATGCCGATGGAGCTGCAGTCGAACAAATCGTCTCGCTGAACAAAGTCCTCCGAATCGGTGGCCGAGTCCTGTTCCGGTCCGCGGCGCTGAGACCCTGGTACACCGACATCTTTGAGAAGAATGGCTTTGAAGCCAAGTGCGTGGGCAGGCGAGACTCGGGGAAGTGTATCGATCGGTGAGCTCAACGAGTTATATTTTCCTTCTGGGTCACGTTTAACCAATCTATGCAGTGTCAACATGTACGCTTCAGCCTGGATCTGCACGAAGAAGGTCAACATCTCCGACAGCCCGATCATTCCATCGAAGCGGAAGGACACCGTCGCCGCTGCAGCACTAGAGGAGTTGAAGATCTGAGGGGGGTTAACGCAGAGCACTCCGAACGAGTCTCAATCTTGCCAAAGTGAGCGTCTTCAGTGATCCGTTCAGGTTGCCCTTTGCTATGCGGGCACGATCCGTGAGAAGAGGCAGAGGGGAAGAGAACGACGAGTGAAGGGACACTGGCCCATGAACCAGCCAGCCCCGATCACCGAACCACCTACACAAACCATCATACAGCCTTGATAGACTCCCCTGCATTCGAATGACACAATTGTTGTTGTACAGCGCACAGCTATCGATTATTATGTGATCTGATCTGCCCCAGCGATCCCATCAAAGCTGGATGCTCAAGAATGTGCGTCTTACGTCCCCAGCAAGACGAGTCGCGTCCTTCTACAGTAATTAGTGTTGTCCTGCTCTTCCTGTGTTTTGGCGCACCCACGTCGCCACATCAGTCTCTCGTGAATCAAAGGCACACATATCAAGCACCACCCTCTCGTTTTGCGTACTCGTCCTCGATCCGCTCCTCATACTCCCGATCTCTCTCGGCCTGCTCATCGGTGACGTCTTGGATCCTCCTGGCGCCACCATCTTCGCGGCCACCAAGTTGTCGACCACCAGGCGGGATGTACGTCTCGTCCTGCAGTGTGGGTTTCCCCGTTTCCTCCGTGGTGCGGCGGATATTCGTGCCATCGCGGTCATTGGACGTCATGGTCTCTGTAATGGATTTGGAGTGCCCTTGCGGGTCAGTGGTGCCGGAAGAGCTAGAGTATGAGGAGGAAGAAGTGTACGAGGTAGAGGCGTAGTAAGAGCCGGATTGTCGGTCAGACATTGTGGTGTCAAGTGAACTCGTATGTTCGAGGTAACCACGCTGAATGGCGAGCTGGGTGTTCAATCCCGAATTATTCGTTAACAACTTAGTTGGCTGGGTATCGCTAAGCCTATGGAGGGTACGGGTCCGAGCAACTGGTACTGGTACGAGTATGCTCTTGTGAATGCGCGAGGATTCTTGCAGGATGGGTACGAGGTAGGTACATACGGACCAGCAAGGACAGCGGCGGAGTTATGTATCCTTCGCTAGCGAAGCCTTGCGTCACATGCACCGACCGCTCGCCCATTGAGATTGAGCCCTCTCCGGGAGGTGGAGGCGTTTCGCGTCGCTTGTGGCGACAGCAGTGATGTTGACCTGCACCCTGTGATTTGGTGGTCGTGATGATCGAGGCTGTGAGAGAAATGTGCAGTGCGGGGGAAGAATGGCAACGCTGCGGGATTGACGTCACCATCGCAGACCCTGGCATTGTGATCAACCGTGATAGGAATTCGGGTCGGTCACAGTACGGTATCGCGCACTTCGGACGAAGCAAAGCACCAATTCTGTCCAGCAGACTTAATTATTATGTTAGGTAACTCGTATGTGCCTATGCTCCGTGACAATAAGCCTTGGTCTCCTGCAAAATCTACTTCGGGTCCAAGGCAGCCATCCCGACAACGGTAGGTGGCATCGCCGGAAACAACGAACCAGCGAGCACGAGCTGTGAAAGTCGCCTATGATTCTGCCTCTCAAGCGAGGATTAGGACTTCTCTGGATGAAGGGGCCACCGCTTCGACTGATGACGGCTATATATTCGAGCTTGAATTGGTGCAACATTGTTCCCGTCCGAACAGGACAGTACCTTCGACATCCTTCACTTGCATGCTCACTGAGTTTTAAGTGTACTCGCAGTAGCACCCATTGCCGTTACCTCATGTTGAAATGGGACAAGGCTTACCATAGAAGATCTCGGGAGCTTCCAGGTTAGCGGTCTATCCTGCGCGAGATGTTATCAGGACGGCGTTGTATCTGGATATATGACTGTAGATCCGGTAATCAAGTCCTGGATGATATTGAAACCATGCGCGGTTTAGTCTCTGTGTCTCTGCGTACGATGATGCCGCGTCGATTGATTGATGTACATAGGTGGACTGAACGGACCGTATGCAGTAAATATACATGGACACACGAGTCCTTCCTCCTCCGTTTCGACGCCTACTATCTTCCGAGAAGCTGGATTACTTCGAAACGAGCCACAAATCCATCGCACGTTCAGCCCTCCACCTAACCGTGCCTTGGTCAAGGTTCCGCATCCCTCATATCGCTCTTGAACCGTTCAATACACCGTTGCTTTGTCTCCTTCCAGTCCACATACGGCGGTGGGTATCCCAGTTTCTCGAACTCGTCCTTGTCCAACCGGTGGTACGGATCGTAGATGGCTTTCCCTTTCACATCCCTCAACTCTGGGATCCATTTCCGGATATACTCGCCCTCCGGATCGTTCTTCTCCGCCTGACTCACCGGGTTGAAAACCGTATAGCTCGGCTCCCATCCCTGGGTATTGTTGCTGAGGTCCCAGTCGATCAGGGTTTCCGCGAAATAACGCTCCCCGCGCCGGTAGTCGATGAGCAGGTTGCAGTACAAATAGCTGGACACGTTCATTCTCAGCCTGTTATGCATGTAGGCCTCATGCTTGATTTGTCTCATGCCCGCGTCGACGAAGGGGACGCCCAACGTGCCGTCTTCCCACCGCTGGTACCCTTCCTCGTCATCTTCCCAATTGACGAAATCGAATTTCAGATTTTGCGGCATATTCATGCTCGTGTGTGGCGTCTGGACGGTCGTCTGGCGATAGAGTTCGCGGAAGACCAATTCTCGCACCCAGCCTGCCATGCCCTTGTCGCATCCAGACTGGGAGAAATCGGTCGTGCCGTTGTTGCGCTTGCAGACGGCGGTTAGGATCTCGCGCACAGAGATGACGCCGGCGGAAAGGTACGCCGACATCCGCGACGTGGAATCTTTGGCTGGCTGGGACCGTGTGGCTGCGTAATCGGCGATCTTGTCGTCGAGGAAATGTGTGAGTCGAGCGGTCGCGGCCTCGTGACCAGCAGGCCACAGCTGACGGATGCGGTCGCGTTCCTCGTTGCCGGAGAACTGTTTCTCCTCCGGTGGCTTGGGCACGGGACTGTCGAAGAAGGCCTCAAGCTCCTTCTTTGCTTCAGCAGTGTTCCGCACCGGGGCTGCAACGGTGTCAATCAGGCTGGGATCCGCCTTGACCTCGGCGAGCCAAGCTCTGTGGTAGGGCGTGAAGACCTTCATCGCCTTGCCGGCGTCTGTGAGCATGGTGCCCGGTTCCATCACTGTTTGATCGTGATGCATAGATAGATGGAAGCCTTTGGATTTGACATTACCGTCGCTGGCGGCCTTGAGGACTTGGATGTCCCTTCGCAGCTCGTCGATTTCGTACTCGTAGTTCGCAAAGACGTGCGAGATGCCGTTTTCGTGAACGAAGTCGATGATCGTGGGGACAATCTCGCCACGTTCACTGGCTTCAAGGAATACTAGGGGAATGTCCTGCTTCTGGAGCTCAGCTTTCATGAGCCCCAGGTTCTCCATGATGAAATCCGTGCGCGCGGGCGAAGTGCCGTGCCATCTGAACTCTGCTGGACAGTTGACATACGCGCATAGCAGGGGAGCGTTCGATGTTTGGGCAAACTGTGAAGCTGCGTGCAACGCTCGATTGTCATGGATACGGAGATCTTTGCTCCGGAACCAATGCAGCGTCCTTTTGATATCTTTGCGCGACTGCTGGTCTTCAAGCAGCGACCGAAGTTCTTGGTATGGTGTCTCCGGTGAGTCGACTTCTTTGGCGCGCTTGGTAGTCGGATGCTGCTGCTCCGGGTGCTCTGCAGCGTCTCTCTTGGACATTATTCGAAATCTGGCAGGGTTCAATGGTGTGCTCGTTGCACGTGTAGCCTGCTTGTAAAGAAATGTATCACGGATCGATTTGGATGCTAAGGACTGCAGGCTGGAGGCAAGGAAGCAAAACCCCTGGCGCGTCTTTCTAAAGGACGACAAGCTGAGGGCCGCCATCTCAGATGATCGACCCTGTACGAGTAGCAAGAGACCCTGATCTCTGGGGAGATCGAAGCTAGTATCTGGGACCTACCTGAGCCGATCTCCGGCGCACTTTGTGCTCGGTCAAGAAGAGATCTGAAAGTCATGACGTAGCGAAGAAAGGACATTCCCAGAGTCCTCGCCTGGAGTCGAAGGGGTCGTCTGCGTTGGGTGAACAAAGACTCCCCAGCAGTGTCAGCTCGTAGGCAACCATACGAAAACAAGCCCAGCCCCGATGTATTGCTGCGCAGTGCGACCTTTGCAAGACTCTCTCACCAAAGTGATCCGTCTTCGCTGAATTGACAATGGCACATAATCAGTGTTAAGATAGCAGGGATGAATGGCGGACGGTTCTGGCACGTCTCCCGCATATGGACGATGCCTCAACAAGTGGCTTTCAATTCTCGTCACCAAGCGCGAGCAGAAAGTCGAGACCATGGTTACCAGCAATGTCGAGGCCGAAGCGCCTATTGAATCCAATCTACATACCAGGTGGCCAAGCCCGCTATCGCGGCTCTAGGCTGCTCGAGTTGCGCACTGGCTACGAGTAGGGCATTGTTGACAATTTAGTAGCATCTCAGTTAAAATATATATATATATCGAACGTATCCGTTGCCTTGGGGAGTTAGGCTCCGGGAGATACATCCGCATCAAAATCTGCAGCATTAAGCACTCTCAACCATCAATAATGGCTTACTTAGGATAATGCACCGGCGGCTGCCTCGGGTCGCTTCCGCACAGGAGGCAGTGGGCAGCTAGATCAGGACGTGTGCCGGCCTGGTGGCTGCATAATTGAACTCAAAAGTCCGACGACGTCGTAAGCGCCTTGGACTGCGGCATGACGCTGCTGACACCTAGAGCGAAAACAATGGGGAGCTTCTGGAAAGAATGGATCACAGATGGTGGGTTCGATAGCGGGCTTGATCTTCATTGCCGAAACCAAGTGGCGGCGCAGCTGCGGTAGCTATTCGATGGCTCGTGTTCGGCTGCCAGAAGCGAGAACTGGGCTCTTGATTGAAGTGAAGAAGATGTGAGGGACCCATGACGGTATTCCTTTTGCTTTCCTCCCATCTCAATACGTTGCGTACAATCTGAGGAATGGGCCGTACAAACTCAAAATGAGCAATCTCGTGAGAAAAGAGAATTTACAGGCTACACGCTCCGAGTGTGTTTTGCTCTCGGGGATTTGAGAGCGGCGTCGGGTGCAGGGGATTGGATCCATGTCTGCAGGGCCTGTCAGCGGCAAGTCAATTTGGGTCGAATGATGCAGGGCTCGGAAATCCGTGTTTCTCGTGCCGAGGAGCTGTCATTATCCCTGCGACCAACGGAGTCTTATGCATGAGTGGTGTCTTCCTGAGTGTGAGTTGCACCAGTGGCATGATCCAAGGCGGATCTTGGTCAGCTTGGCAGTGTTTTCGCAACTGCCTGATCAAAAGATTGGCAACCCTCGGCGACTTGTCGAGACCGAGTCGACATGCAGTATTTCGCTGACTCGTCTTCACTCTTCACGACGACTACCGAAGTCGGGTAACATTCTGCCGTGTGGCCCAGGTGCACCGGAGCCGTACCGGTACACCCGTCTCTCACCCGTGAGATGATGACGATGAAAAGAAGCTTCCAAGGCTGACGCAGAGGTCTTCGAATCGTCGGAACCAGATGCAGCGCGGAAGACCATACATATCATGCTACAGGCATTAACGGAGCTGGGAGCCTGGCGGCCTCCCCATTGTGAGGCTCATTTGCATGCTGAGACGTTACTTGGCCCAGTATAGGAAGAACGAGCCTTGCGTCCTTGTGCACCTTCAAACACGTGGAACACGGGCCACGGCCAGCAGGTGTACCTCTACGTGTCTTGACTGTTATCAAGTATACTCTGTTATCGGGTTCTCCCATATAACTATGTATGCCTTGTAAATGCTTTCTATATCTCCTAGCTTCCTCCTTGTGTTTGTTCCATTCGGCGAGGTTCCCTACAACAACGTTCATTCGAACCGCACGTAATCGTCGATTGCAGTATGCGGGATCCCGACTATCAGACTGAAGAAGACGGCTGCCTCAAGCACCCTCCAGAAAGGGTATGTATGGTGGAAGTTCTCCGTGTAGTAAATTGGTCCTTCAAGCATCATCAGAGAGTAATCTGCTGTCAGCGTGGCAAACAGGCAAGTGAATGCTGATTTGGTATTGATACTGTATATCGCGTTCAATGTCCTTCTCATGCTGGTGCACTTGCCATCGGACTGCCGCGTGGTTCCGAAGATATCCAGACTCATCAGGCGCGAACAAGGAGTCAGATTTACTCTAGCTGTGGCCCTGGACTGTCTTCGCCATCCTTCGGTCTGCTCAAGTCCATACTTACACCTCTTACACCTCCAATGCTGCTGGCATTATTCAACCCAGGATGAAGAGCTCCAGCCACCTGAGACACGCTGAAGCGCGCAAACTCGATTGAGAGTTGCAGTCGTAGTCCTGCATAACATGGCCAACATCTCTTGGCAAATGATACCCTGTCGAGCAATGGGCACCATAGAAGAAGCAAAAATCTGTCTCAGAATCGTCACAAATCCCAGACCATGCCTCGAATAAAATTTGAGGTTGCATCAAGGCCGAGCTCTGCTTCCGCGAACCAAGCGGAAGATATTCGGGAAAGGCACAAAAGGGATGAACGAAACCGGCGGTATTGCTGCTTCAGTCGTCTGGCGGATCCTGACTGGACAGGCGTCGCCCACTGGTCTGGCGGTGATGCGTTTGGTATCAAGTGTCCTGCCTGACCGGAGCAATAGGCGGGCGACGCTCCCTTCAGGAGCAACTGGTGGCCAAAGCAGAGTAATACTATTATGTTTCTGGTAGCACCTCATTCGCCTCCGAGGAGTCGAGATTACGACGAGTTGGTTTCAGGCAGGCCTTTCGGCCATGATGTACTCGCACCATACCACATAATTACGGAGTACTCTGTGACGGCCATGTCAGCCTGAACCCCGATAGCGCGGCGCTGCCGGACAAGAGCGCCGCGTGGCGCCTGAAGCGATGCCACGAACAACGCCTAACCAAGCCTATCCAGGCAGCATAGGACGTATGAGGAAGAGCCGGGAGGAGAGCACATTTCCGCAACTCGTGCTTCTGACGTGTCCATGGCCAGACCAACTGGCATTCCCTTTACCCTTTAGTGGTCTTTTGGCTACGTTGCAATAAATACATGGGAAGTGGCTGTGCCAGTAAGTTCAGGGGAGCCGTGTGAAGCCAGAGATGTACGAATACAACATAAGTGATCTTGACAGTCAGACCAAAGAAACCGGGCATCATCGCCTAAGTTAACTGGCTTGCAATAATAGCCTGCTGTGCCAGCTCCACCCCTGTCAGTTGTTTCTCACCTCGTCCTTGGTGCTCTCTCGGCTGGGAAAGGCGGCCCTGATTCTGCTTGGGACGCGTTTTCCGTTCATCTCCGCCAATGCTCAATCAGTCGAAGTCTCGGTTTGCCTCATCCCATCCCTGTCATATCTTGTACACTACCATCCATGTGCATAACTTCTCCGACGACGTAACGTGCTCAAACAATGAACCTGCACATGACAGTCCAACCCGAGTGACGAGAGCGAATGATAAGTCGGCGCCGCGTCGCAGCATGACACGAAGTGGTGATTGGGAAGAACCTTCGAGTTTATGCTTCCAGAGATCGTCGCGAGCGCAAGAACAGAGTATCAGTGGTACGTCCCGGAGGACTTGGCCTCTACCCCATTGCGGTCGAGGTACTTGGTATACACAGTACTGTGCACTCGTACGTATTCAGCACAGTCTTTGTGTCGACCATTGTCCAATTTTCTGTTGTCGCCGCCATGTTTCTAGGTTGCTCTGTGGTCTATTCACGGTACACTTTGCCTTCACATAACCCCTTGAGGTAGATTACACTGCTGTCTTATTTCAAGTCTGCTTTATGCTGAGCAGCGTGTCAGATGAAAGCTTCACGAGGGTGATCGATGAGTTCTCGCTGCTTTTTCAACCCGAGGTTGTTTCAGCGATTCCTCCATGTGATTCAAGGAGCACTTTGCAGTCATTGTCACCAGCACACATTCGCGTCGAAGCAAGACACTCTCCTAGTATAGGGGATGCGTAATACCATTGTCTCTTGCGCGCATGCTTGCACACGATGATTATAATTATTCTACCCTGTACGAGTTACGAGTGTTTGTAGCGCGATGTGTCTGAGTCCGACCCCTGTCAGTGTTGACATCCCCTGCCAGCGCCACCCAGCGCCCTCCCCGATCGACATTCTGGTGGGCCCATGGTCCGCTGATGATTGGCTTACGTGGCCAAGGTGGATTTCCACCGTCACAGCGGCTGCGCACCGACTGAATCATTCATCCAGCGTGCTGCGACCCTCTGGCGATTGCGCTTCTCTGCCAACTGTTGCTCGAATCCCTTTTCGTGTCTTCTTTCTTGTTTAATCAATGTCTGCTCTCGAGGCGGACAGTTGAATTTGCACGTTGGATTGGCTTCAGCAGATTACTGAGCAATTGGCCCATTCTCCGAAACCACAATCTCCTTCCTTCGGGCCACCAAGCAGTGAAAACTCAATCCGTCTTTTGACTGGGTTTGAGCTCACGTCCGAGTTTAAAAAATCTTCTTACCACTTTTGCCTCTCAACCCTCCCTTCCGGCAACCAACCACCAGCTGCTGCTGAGAACCACATCATCATCACGTCCGCCCACTCAACTGCCGCCCCAACCCAAAAAAATCATCCTACGGAGCTTCCAAGACACAAAACCTGCCCACTTTCCACTTCTCCCACTCTTACCCACGCAAGCCTACGCCTATCTTACCGTCTGCCCTGCCGCGCCAGACCCAGCAAGAACATCCTGCAAGTCACCGACAGGCCACCGGCAAGAACGCAGGACCCAGTGGGCGACCCTCATCATAACCCTTCCCTCGTACTCATTTTTCGCGCGTTCCTCAAAACAAAAATCTCTGATCCGTAAGTTGGTCTTTCCCTCTCCATGCCACCTACACAAACCCACCCATTACCTTCACCTCCACTTTACCGCTCCCCTGCCATCCTCAACCTGATCACCCGCAGCCACCCTGTCGCGTCTCGCGACAGTTCACAGCAGACATCCACCCTGCCGCCTAACCCTTTACTGACCTGTGGCTTCCTTCTGTACCTTGCAGGCTTTGGTTCCCTTCCTCACAGACACGACACTGAGCCAGAACTGCTCGCACGTAGCCGGTCCTTACAGAAGTCAACCGCACTCGACCGCGACCTCGTTGCTCTACCATTGAGACAATCATCTACTGACAACCCCAATTCCTCTCTCGCTACGCTTGGTCGCCCAATGGTCGATTGAGTACAGCGACTCCACCGGTGTTTGAATTCGGGTGATGGACCCTAGGCAATCACTATCAAGGACAACATCGTCCAACGTTGGACCCCCTCAAACAGCATACACCCATAACATGGCCTCAGCTTATGCAATGCCTCCGTACCAAAACAACACGCACCTGCCTCCGATAAACTATTCTCAGCTTCCGCCTGCGAACCAGAGCTACATGCCCCAGCAGCAGTACCGAAATGACCTGCCACGATACAGCGCCGCTCCTGCTCCCCCACCTGTCCCGTCTCCTGCGCCTGATAACAGGTACAATCAACACATGGCTCCTCAATCGTCTATGACCGGGCTGCCACCCGCTGCTTCGCTGCCCCAACCACACAGCCAGCAGCCCCAACAACCCCCTCAACAGCAGGCCCCGCAGGCTTATCAGCCTCAGCAACCACCGCGTCAATCCTACCCTCAGCCACTTGCTCCGGCCCCCCCTCGCCCGGATCCGTTACAGCCTGGATATGGGCAGCCAGACAACCGTCAACAACAATGGTCTGGCGCCGAGGGCATCCCTGGCATGCCGGTTGAGGTTGGTGGCCGTGACCCGACGAAGACACACGTTGTGGGGTCCCAAGGAAGAAGAGGCATCTTGCCCAGCGCCCCAGGCCGTCCTCCGGTAATGCCAAACGGCGTGAATGGCTCTCCCAAGAGCAGCGCCGTCCCTCAGAAAGATGCCGATGGAAAATTCCCGTGCCCGAACTGCACGAAGACGTACCTGCACGCGAAGCATCTGAAGCGTCACATGTTGAGACGTAAGGTTGCCTTTCCTGATACTGTTTCGAGCGCTAATAAACCTTGACAGACACGGGTGACCGACCATACATGTGCGTCCTGTGCAACGATACGTTTAGCAGATCCGACATCCTCAAGCGCCACTTCCAGAAGTGCTCAGTCCGTCGAGGTAACCCAACTGGTGCAAGTCACTTGTCCAACCCTGCTGCCCATATCAAAAAGCACCAACAGAAACAGGCGACTGCTTCGCCGGCAAGTGCTACAACCCCATCAAGTGCAGTGATGCCAAATCCTCCTTACACTACTGCCGCTATGCCTAACACATCCGCACCCACAACCAGTGCGCCCACTCCTGGAATGGCTTACCCAATGCAGTCCAACGGCCAGAACGATATGCAGCGTCAGGGGCAGCCAATGCAACCTGGCTCAGGACCTGGTCCTATGGATCCCAATGCTAACAGCTGGGGTCCCATGCAACACCAAAGAAGTAACCAGATGATGTATCACTCGAACTCTACGCCGGATCACTTTGGCATGCAGCCCGGTGGAGGGGATGATAAGCGCAATGTCATGCCTGGCCCTCACCATATGGGCGATGATTGGAATCACATGTTCCCGTCTGGTGGCAATGAGGGATACATGAACCCCATGTTTGGTGGCTACGAGCAATCACAAAATGATGTCAAGAAGGAGTTTGACAGCCATGAAAGTGGATCGAATGGTTACTACATTCCCTCTACGAGCCTTGGAGCTGACGGTACGCTTGGACCCCCTCTCTGGAATCTGCATGCATCTCAGCAAGATCTTGTCAAATCCAAGGTGAATTCCCTATTAACGTTTCTCTTCCCTGGTGGAATACAGGAATCGCTCCAAGACCCACAAAATGATTCCCTCGTCAGGTCTTGCCTGACAGTCGAAGCCATGCAACATTTTCTCGATTTGTTCCCGAACTTCCAAGGTCATTTTCCGTGGCTTCATTTACCGACCTTCAACCTTGCGACTGCCTATGACGGTCTCATCCTTGTCATTATTTGCAGCGGAGCAGTTTATTCCGACCGCGTGTCACAGCATCAAGTACGGACTTTGATGCAACTAGTCAGAGCCGGTATCGAACGAACATCACGGCTCCTTCAAAATTTGGAGCCTGGCACACTCAGAACCCGGTTCTCGTCGTCAGGACTCGAGTTTGAAGAACTGTTAGCATTACAAATTTTACAGAGCTTGTTTGTGTGGCATGGCGGCCCCGAGGAGAGAGCTGTGGCCCGCGCTGAGAGCAAACGAGTCTTGTACCTCGTCCGACAACTCAACATGTTAACTTTGGCTGGTCCAGAGGATCCTCTGAGTTACAGTTATCTACATTGTCTGCAGCCGGGTGAGGAAGCTGACCCGTCACGCTGGGACTGGCGCGCCTGGCTGGAGCAAGAAAAACGATCAAGGTTGATGTACATGGTCTACCTGTGGGACGCAGCTATGTGCATCTACTTCAACGTGGCGCCGCAATTCTCGTCGGCAGAAATCAAGTTACCTCTTCCTTGCGATGACGCCGCGTGGGAGGCGCCGGACGCTGAGTCCTGCGCTCAAGCGTTAGGCTTGCGAGGCTTCGAGGTTCAGACGAGGGTCAATCTCAGCGGCTCACTCAGGTTAAAACAGCTGGAGATGCATCACGCAATGAGTGCTCTACATAGCACGTCGGTCATCATGCAGCCTCGAACCACAAATGTCTATTCCAAGTTCATCCTCATTCACGCCCTTCATGTGGAGGTGTGGCAACTGCAGCGTCAAAGGACGTTCACCGGTTCTATGGAACCTTCTTACTCGTCTGCAGAGGAGACAAACAACATGGAAAAATCCATCAACGTGGCTCTTACCCGCTGGAAACAAGTCTGGGACAGAGACTATGCTCTGCAATATCCACCAGGGCATGGCTATCAATCGACTGTGGGACGTGTCGGTTTCTGTCGGGATGGTGTTCATTTCTACTGGCTCGCTCGTGCCCTTATGCAGCCCAACAGGGCGCACGATTGGCAACTTCCTGCCGATGATCGGCTCCGCCAAGTCTTGCACGGCCTCAAAAAGGCACGGGAATGGAGTCGTACGGACGGCGCCAGACGAGGCGAGGAGCCCGGCAGTGTTGCTTACATCGATGACGACTACGCTTCTGAAACTCTGGAGCTGGATATGAGGAAGTTATTCCGACCTCTCCAGGATTTAGTCGAAAGTCCCGGAACATCCCTGCAGACCCCTGCTGGCATCTATCGCTAAAACATCGGCATTCAGGGCAAGCCTGACATTGAGCCCCTGGAATGTGATGTGCTATGCTGTTCCCACGTCGGAAGACCCAATTCTAGCATCCCAAAATTTGTTTCCCCCCTCAAAAATTACTGCACATAGACGAAAAAGGACTGTTCAATACTGCTTGCTGCTGGTTCGCCGGACGCAACAAGCACTGCCAGTCAATATCAACCCAGGGTACAACAGCATTGGCACGGCGTGTATTCATTTGCATTTTCGGCGGAGATCATAGACGGTCGGCAAAAATTGAGGACGCTGCGGCGGAATCTTTCTACTGGATCATTTTTACCTGGCGACGATGGGGACATCTGTGAATGGCAGCATGAAATGACGACACGAAAAAGTCGGTAATGAGTGTTCATGGAAGGGCATTGGAAGTTCGAGAATAACCTCGAGTGGTGTCGGTGACTGCTGTGTGCGCAGCATGGATTTCCTTATCCATGCCGCTTCAATTGGTGGCTGCTCTTGTTTTATTGATGGCGTTTCTGAGAGGGTATGCATTCAAGGTCCTTGCGCATTTGACATGGGAGTACTCGTCGCCGGACGGATAAACCCTCTCGATCGAAGAGGCAACGCCCAGGCCGACGATATTGCGGCCACAGGAGCAGGCAAAACTACAACTTACATCTTATTTCAGAGGCACAGTCCCGACAGTTCAATGTCGATGGCCTTGCCGGGGGATGACTTGTGGCAGACTGAACTGCAATTGGACCATTCATCAGACACCTGCTTTCCTTCTGAAAGACGCCGGCAAACCGAAATGACAGTCTGGATGACTGTGAATCTTCAAAAAGAATTCTGCTTTGGTACTTGCGCGTAACATAGATAGAGAGGAAACTCCCAACCAAGCAAATGAACAAAACACCCCCGTTTCTGCTTCATTCGTAGCGCCGTCGTGATCGTGATAAACGGCCGCCTAAGTGAAGTCGCTACCATTTCGTTTCTTCCATGTTACTGACTGACTGGTGTTCCGATCACGTATGAGGCTCCGTATATTCTTCACTCCCAGCGGGATACCAACCCCCTCGGCCACAAGGCTGCCTCGGATGGGGCTGCGTTGAGGTTGAAGCTGGCGCCTGTGAAACCACATTGCCGTACGGAGTAGTAAGCACTCGTAGTGGATTCATCGTACCGAGTCCTGTGTACGGAGTAGGTCTTCCCAACCCACATCTTCTCACGATCCACGATCCACGACCCACGATCCACGATCCCACTTCCCCGTGTTACTACGTAGTTGTTCCGCCGCTGACTCCACCTCCCTCTTATAAGCGGGAACGACACAGTGCACATACTCGTCGTTGACGATCATCCCTCACCTCGAGGCGTTGGATCTGTTATATATCTGTGCTTGAGTGTGAAATACCTTCTAAAATCATCAGAGTCGTCAAGCCAGCACAGTCGCTCGCTCGAGCCAGGCGTCACACTAATTATCCCATCTACATAAGCAATCAATCCAGCCGAGTGGGCCACGACGATTTCCACTCACCCTGGGTCAGTCGGGGAACGTGTGTGCGTCGTGTCTACCATTGACAGAACCACCGCGTTCACCATTGCCAGCGGGAGATAAATAAGGAGTGAAGCGCAAGTGAAGGTCAGTCCGTGGCCGACACGGGAACAGCTGACGCTTCGAAAAGGTAAGTGGATAATTATATAGACGCTTGTGCCACCGTAGACTCGATCCTACAAAAGTATGTATACACGCAGACAGGCGACGTCACTGATAGCCTCTCCACACACTATCGGTCCTGTTCTGCGTGCTCAGGCTGAAATATCCCGTGCTCGCCAGGTTGACTTGGAACTCGCGGAACTTCCTCGCCTTGGCCTTCTTCTCGAACAAAATGTCCAACTCCATGTACGTCAGGCCCATGGGCTCGGGGAGCCGGAACCAACACCATACGAGGCACACGAGCGTCGTGCCGGCGAAGAAGAAGCACGATTTGCCCTTCCAGTCCCACGCGCTGGGGTTGAGCATGCGCGGGGTGATGATGTTGGTGATGATGCTGATGACGTTGTAAGCCACGCGGGCGATGACCACGGTTTTGACTCGCAGGCGCGACGAGGGGATTTCGGCGACGAGCACGTAGCAGACGGGGCCGACGGTGAAGTCGTAGACGAAGGTGAGCACGATGATTAAGGAGCCCAGCGCCCAGGAGACGCCGTCGCTTTGCCTGAAGGTGCCGACAATGCCCGTGACGATGAGGATGATCAACGACAGGACTAGGCCGCCAATGTACAGCGTCCGTCGGCCGATGTGGCGCATCCCGAACCAGGCCAAGATGCCCGCACAGATGGCGCCGCCGTACATGCCGATCGCGAGGTTGAAGCTGTCGGCCGTGTTGAAGCCGGCCTGTTCGTAGAAATAGGCCGCGTAGCCCGTCATCGTGGAGCCGCACAGAGCTTGCGTGCACCATACCATGCAGCAAATTTCGGTCCGCCGAAGGTCGGTGCCCTTGAAGCAGTCAAAGTACGAGACGCCGCCACCGTTGAGGTACTTCTCGACTTCGTTCGTGTGCTGCATCATCGCAACGGTCTCGTCAGCATTGAAGTCGGGATCGGAGTCTTGGGTGGTGAGTCTCAGGAGGGAGCGCTTCGCTTCATCGATCCTCTCGTGTCGCACGAGCCACCACGGGCTTTCCGGCGCGAAGAAGACGCCGACCAAGATCGGGACGGCAAAGGCCCATTGCAGCCCGAAGGGAATGCGATAAGACCATTCGGAGTCATTGTGGACGAGACCCCGAATGACACTGACGCCGCAGATCTGGCCCAGCAGCCAACACATATTCACATTAGATGTGAGATAGGCTCGGAGAGCTACCGGCATGACTTCGGCGGCGTACGTTGTACTGAGAGTTTGGAAAATGCCCCTGTTGTACGAGAGTCAGTTCCCTGACTCTCTAGATAAGGATTGACGTGGCTGATACTTACCATGGCAGGCCGCAGAGGATTTGAGCCGCAAGGAGCATCCTGATGTTGATCGCGAAGAAAGCCAAGAAGACAAAGAGAGCCATCCAGACCAGGGTGCCGACCATGGTCTTGTGGTAACCAAATCGATCGGTGAGAACGCCATTGAAAAACAACCCAATTATCTCGCCGACGACGGCTGCATTGGTGAGACCGGACTGCCACGCCGGTGAGATCTGGTAGTCTTGCTGGCCCGGCGGGGCATCCGGGTGAAGCGGTTTGCCGTAAGAGCGCCTGAAGACCGGAAATGCAAAGAACGAATTGACCAGCGTCAGATCATAGCCTTCCATTACTATGGTCATGCTCAACAGGAGGGACCACGCAATCGCCTTTGGATATAGTCGACATCCCGTCAGGAAAGTCATGGCGTGTTCGGCCTTCGTAGCCGCTCGCGCGTCCACCGACAGACGACGGAGGCTTGGGATGGCGGCCGAAAGTCCATGGAAGAGATCATCGTTGGATCGAGTGACATTGATGCGATCCTCGGTCGATTCTTTGGCAGTCTGCGTCCTCAGAGGTTCCAGACGACGCTGAGTTGGACCACCAGCGACAGTGACGAACTCGAGGAACTCAGACGGGTGCGGCTTGTCGGTCGAGGCTGTGGAGCGGCTGCTTTCTGGACCGCCAGGGTCGCGGTGAGGGCTGCCTGCATCGCTCATTGCCGAGCATGAGAGGGTTTGCTTGGGATCATGATGGTCGGCGCATTACCGGGCAGGTCGAACGTCGTCGAAATAACAGGAGCGTTGGTGGGAGAAGCGTCTCGCAAACATACGAACAAGGTGTCACAAGAGAAGCGAGAATGGCTGACACGGGGATGGATGGGAAAAAGGTTGGGTTCGATCTCGCGCCTGGCCGAGGTGCGTCAGGGCAGAGCAGATCAAGTGGAAATTCGCTTCCCTCGCGTGTAGGTCGAGCTGGTAGCCGAGAGAAAGGCCAGACGAGGCAAAGCTCATACCGGAGTTGGACATGATCAAGGACAGCGGATGGGGTGATTGGGCGTAGCAAATAGTGGAAGACGGAAGGGGCATCAGCTGGTGCTTGTCGGTGGCTGTTCCTCCCTGGGACTGGGACATGTACCTCGCGTTGCGCTCCCCGCAAAGACCCAGAGGAGTGGATGACAGACGACGAGAGCAAGGAGGCCGGGGTCATGTGTAGCGAAGGCGCCATGATTGGGTCATGGTCGAAACCATCAAGCGGCGTCCCCATCGCTCGGCGAAATTTGGTAAAAACCCTCAACAACAATGTTACGTTCGCTCGAATTCGGTGAGCTGCTACGCCTTCTGCTGAGGGTGCCAGATGGGTGACTTGGCCAGTCTCTCCTCATCGGTCACTTCCCACCATGCACTTGTAATTAGTAGATGAATTCTGCGTGCAGGGGAGGCGTTGTGCAAGAGCAGGAGATGAAGTCATCCATCATCCATGGGGGTGGTTGCTACCCCAGGTTTCGTCTGCTCGATCCCCACCCAAGTCCACCCCGCCAGCCATGGCTGGTTTGGATCTCCCGGCCGAGTCGAAAACTAATACCGCATGACGACGTACGTACAGAAAGGCATAGTAGAATGCCAAAATTACCCTACAATGGTATGAAATTTTGGCATGTCAGACAGTGTCAATACCCCACGGTAAATCTCGTGGAAAGGCAACACATAGAAGATATCTGCCATCGATACAACGTGTCTAACGAGTATCCAGAGAACCCATTTGAACAGCATTCATAGAAGCGTCAGAGTAGCAAGCACAAATTCCCAGCTCCAGTTGCAATAATGCGGGCGTACTGGAGACTGAACGATACACTGTCCGGTCCTTGGTTGAGACGCGTTCCAGGCGTGGAAACTCTGCCGACGCGTATCGCGTAGAGCGCATGCAGCACGAGCCACTGGCGACTATTGCATTCGGAAACTGGGATTGTCGTCGTTGACAATACCTGTTCTCAAGTGTCTATTTCGAGCAGCACCCTGTTGGCTGCTGATTCGACTCGCATGGACGACTTGGACCCTTCCCCTCGCGGTTTCAAGCGCAAACGGACAGGGACATATGCGACGAGAAGACGAACATTAGCCTCGTCTCCTGCACAGGCACAAGCCGCGCAAGCGTTTACGACAAAGGGTGCGGCAAAAGCAGAGTCAGAAGCGGCCAAGCAGGTTGTTTACGAGAGTGATGACCCGACAACCGATTTTCCGGCGGTGGAAGAACCTCTTGCGCTAGAAAGCGAGGAACAAGCCCGAACTCCCACTTCACGGAGGAGTAGCGGCGGCAGGCAAACAACAGAAGATGGCTTCTCGGACATAATGGCGAGTGCTGGAACAGCTGGCCGACCTCGCGGGCCGAGAAAGAGCCAGATCGGAGCAAAGCAGACTGCTAGGCCGAAAGACACCAGGGAGGACCAAGCCGAGCCCTTAAGCAGAAGATCAAGTGGCAGGACGAGGCGGCCGGCGCGACGAGCTGGCTCTGCCGTCGACAAATTACCCGAACAGACTCCTTCGACATCGCCAGTAAAGAACCGAGCAGCCACCGGTGCCCTTTCTCCTCAACCAAAAGGTATACTAACCCCTTCGCGACGCGGAGGGGGGCAGAGGAACGGCCCACGAAAGTCTGTGGTGTTTCATGAGGATGTCGACGTGGACGATACAGATGAGAAGCAGATTGAAGACCATTTCGGGTTCAAGGACATCGGCAGTTCGAGAAAGAAGAATGGAAGCCCCAGCACAAAAAGCATCTCGGAAAGTCCTGAGGCCAGAGAAGAAGATGTCTTTGAAGATGCACCGGAATATCAAGATCGGGCACGACAGCATGGCGCCATGGGGGAAGCAGATGATGACTCCATCTCAGATGAGTATCCGGACACGGATGATATCCCTCCGACTTTTCGACCCACTTCGAAGATGGTGCAGGCATACTCGTCTCTGACAGAAGACGAAAACCCTCATCTCACCAGCATAAAGGTCCAGGTCCTCTCCCGTCTCATAAGCCGCAGCCAGACCCCGGATAACCCAGCCAGGGCAATCCCTGCGCATCTGCACCACCAGTACACTACGCTCCATTCCCTGCTCAGTGCGACAGTCACGGCCGGCGAGTCCAATTCTCTGCTGCTGCTCGGCTCGCGGGGCAGTGGGAAGTCCTTCCTCCTCGAAAACGCTCTTGCGGACTTGAGCAAGTCGCACAGTGATGACTTTCACGTTGTCAGATTGAACGGGTTCTTTCAAACCGATGACAAACTTGCATTGAAGGAGATCTGGCACCAGCTGGGGCGAGAGATGGCGGTTCCGGAGGATGAGACGAGCGAAGTGTCGAGCTATGCCGATACGATGGCAAGTCTGTTGAGCCTGTTAAGTCATCCAGAAGAACTGGGGCATTCCGACGTGATGGAAGTTGACGGCGCCTACAATTCACGCGAGCATGGACCAGCAAGGACGTCAAAAAGCATCATTTTCATCATGGACGAGTTCGACCTCTTCACCACCCATCCGCGCCAGACGCTGCTGTACAACCTGTTCGACATTGCGCAAGCGAAAAAGGCGCCGATTGCCGTGATCGGCTGCTCCACGCGTATGGACGTTGTTGACTGCCTGGAGAAGCGTGTGAAGAGCCGGTTTAGCCACCGGTGGCTGCATATCCCTGCGGCGAAAAGCCTCGTGGCGTTTGAGGAGATTGCGAAGGACGTCTTGTGTCTTCCTGTTGAGGGCAAAGAGGCGCTTGGAGTGGCAAAGGAAGAGCGGGATTGGAGGGCAAGGTGGAAAAAATTTATCGAGGTGAGTCTGCCGCGACTAGTCACCCATCGACGAGCTGTGGACTGACCTTACTATCTGCGTAGACTCAATTCCTCCCATCCTCGGACGTCCAATCGATGCTGAAGAGAACCTTTTCCAGTACGAAATCTATTCCCGACGTGCTGGCGGCATTGTATGTTCCCATCGCCACGCTCGCCGTGCCTGCCAACCTCGCGGAACACCCGAAGGCACCCTCCCCAAGCATGACGGACACGACCACCACCGCGCTTCCGTCTCTGCTTGCTCTTCTCCCACATCTTCCCATCCTCCACCTGTCCCTGCTCGTCTCAGCCGCCCGACTCGAAACCATCTACGACGTGATGATCGTAAATTTCACTCTCGTCCACAAACAGTACACGGATCTGTTGACTCGATCGAGACTTCAACGGTCATCACTGTTGTCGTTCAACAAAGGGGGAACTCTGACGGGAGCGGGTTTGAGGACGTGGAACAAGGATACCGCACGTAGTGCGTGGGAGGAGTTGGCACTATGGGAGTTCATCGTCCCGGCTTCCGGCGGTGGTGGCAGATTAGGCGACGAAGGGCTTGGTGGAGATGGTATCGTGACGAGAATGTTCAGGGTCGATGCGACGCTTGATGAAGTCGCCTGGGCAGTCAAGCAGAAGTTGGGTAGCGCTGGTGTGGGCGAGACCTTGTACAAATGGTGTAGAGAAATTTAGGCCTAGTGACAGAGTCACGGGCATTATTGCTACAACCACATCCGGACTGCCACCTTGGATTTGACTATCGTACATTCTTGTGATGTCAGGAAGAAATTGCGGGAACTGAGCGCTGAGGAAGCCCTGACCGATGCTGGCAGAGGTAGTGACAACTACCCATTGCTGAAGGCACCATGTGATGAAGTCACTGCTGGGTGTGCTCTCCTGCATTTCGCCTCACCGTTCCATTCCTTCGGGTCACGAATAGAAACGCCAATGGCTGATATCAGGCACACGGTGTATCCTGGAGCCCAACCATGCAGATCCCACTGTGCAACCAGGCATGAGCTGTTTGAGAACGAGCTCCATAACCCGGCCATACGTCGAAAATCTTTCACCCATCCCAACCTACTTCACCAAATGTCTCAGCTGTCGTTTTTTCCGGGCCACCAAATTGATCAAGTGTGAATCTTGAGGAGTTGAGAAGAATCTTCAAATCACGAACCATGACTCTGAATGCTATAATAACACTTTGTTGCCAAGACGACCAAATTTGTGGCAGAGCCTGGGTCTTGTGGCGAAAAGAGGGCACGCATGGATGTTGACTGTTGCGTAATTGGGCTGGAAGGGGTGTGGAGGAGTTGCAGTTGGGGCTTGCAGAGCACTCAGGCCGATAAAAGCTGCGTTTCCTGTACAGGTTGATAGTCGGCGTATGGTGTGGGCAGAAAGTACAGCTCATCAAGGATCATCTGTGTTCCGTGGAATCAGACCGCCTCGACAGGCGGTCGAGCAGACATGTGGAAACCAGTGATGTCTCGGGCGTGATGACTGTGACCCCCGGCTCATAGGTGAGAGGATTGTGACACAGGGTCTTGTTGCATGTAAGCCATGCTGCCTTTCCCTTTGGACCATGTCGAAGGTGCACGGTTGAAGCAGATGCAATGTGCTGGCGTTTTGGGTCGCCTGCGTCGTCGCTTTAGGCGTCAACCGCAGCTGGCCCAGGCTTCTGGCCAGTCTCTTCGGCCAGATGTCATGTGCACGCAGGGAGGTCGTTCGAAGCCTGTAGCTGATAGGCAGGGTCTTCCGCGGACCAGACCAATTACGAGTTGGTGCAGTGTGCGAGGGAGGAGAGAGACCAGTAAGATCTCCTTCAGGTGACAGGAATCTCATGCAACGTAACCGGTGTCATGGTGAAGAGGTTGGTCGCAGGGGGGTAGGTTGGTTGCTTGCAGGCACACCGTGTTCTTCTTCCGTCTTTGCCGCGCCCTTTCCTGGTACACCATCCACCCACGCGGTTATCTTGCCCTTGTGCTCCAGATGACATGTTCGATTCTGATTTGCCTGGTAGGCGAGGACAGTGCGAGGACGCAGCCGCTTGTGAGGAGGGAGAGTAGGTTGATCTGGGGTCGGAGGCTTGGTCCAGAGGGCACTCGTAGAGAAGGTCGTCGCCATGAACGTCCGCATTCGATTCGACTGACAAGTGGTGTTGAAGACCTGGAATTGACAGCCGTCGCAGACAGTGCCGACTTGGGCGATCCGCAGGACAGGCTGCGTTTCTGGTGCCGGTGCGGTGCCCGTATTAGCTCTTCCCTGCCGGTCCCACAAGCATGGGCACATGGACCATGGATGAGCTGCCGGTGCAGATGCCAGTGCCACCCCCGATCCTCGGTGCCTCCCGTGCCCCGTAAAGCCAGGACCGGGCCATCCAACTCTATTTCGTCTTCACCACCTCCTGCTCTCCAGTTCGTTCACCCTCCGCTATCTTCTTACCTAGGTACTTACCCTTCATCGACTGCTTTGAGCATTCTTTCGTCATGCCCGAGACGGTTTCCTCCATGCTTCGGCGCGTCGGCCATTATGCAAGCGTGATGAGCCCCCAGGAACCGGAGCCGCCGTCACATCTGCGCTCGATGACCTGCCCAGCCTTCTGATGCCGAAAAGCGAAGATGGTCACGGGCACCTAGCTCTCAACGCTCTCTATCCACCTACAATGGAACGGCAGAGGAGCAGAACTCTTCCAATGAGCAATTCTGCCACTGGCGTCCGGCCTCAACGCAACGGTCCAACAGATCGAGGGTATCGACACCTAGGGACTGTTGTTCGGCACTGTCACATGAATGTTGTCGGATACCTCTGGCGCTGCTGTATTCCAAGAACAATGTTCTCCACTGAGCACAGTTTGCTGATTTGTACCCCCTTCCATGATACAGATCCAGGTGTCTTTCTTTCGCGGTGAGATTAGGACGCGTTAGGAACCTGCAATACGACCACGATATTCAATCCTGTCTGCTTTGAAGAACTTGATCAATGGATGCTCGATGGGTCACTGTGTTGCTGTGGCTGTTGGTCTGTGTCGTGTGGTCAGTTGTGCCAGGGGTGAGCGTGGAGCACAACTGACGACCAACCACGGGTTGGAAGCGGCTCTTTGCTGTCCGTACAGCCACTTCACGCCCCGGCGGCGCTCGGCACAGGACATGGAGATCTCTTCCGCCGGCCATTACGTACGAAGACACCGCCAGGGTCGTAATGGCCTCCTTGACTGCTGGTGGGTGCTAGAGTGCCGAGTTCGCCAGACCGTCAATCGGCTAAAGGCACGGGCACATGCCATAACATGCTTGTCTGCGCCGGGATCGTTCTGTGGGCTGAAGGCTCTTGCAGCCAGCTCCGCTTCCGCGACCATTCACAGAAGGGATGGAATGAACAGGATTCGACCTGTCACAAGAATGAATCTCGGATGCTTTATTACTCGTCAGCCATTATCTTCAAGCGCACCCCCGACGAACCGCTGAGGCCTCAACAGGTATCATCGATCAAGAAGCATCCAGAACTACTGCACGATCGTCGGCCCATGCATGGGAACGTTGCTTTGGCGGTCAAAACGCCTCAAGCGATATCCTGAATGACGGCAGACGCAGAAGGGCCTGTAAAGTCGAAGGGGCTGTGCGAGAGGCCAGCACGCCCCTTAAAAAAACTGCCCCGCCCTGCGCTTCTCAGTCCGTCCAAGCTTCAGTTTTCCTTTTGACTGAACATTTCCTCTCCGTCACTTCAAGAGAGGTTGTCGTTGTAAGGATCGAAATTCTGTGAGGCTCTGACTAACACTAGCCTCTTGTTATGGCCAGCTGGAATCGGCTAATGGCCAATGGTCTGTGTCACCAACCCTCATGCACGACAGCATTCGGCGTGGGACGATGTACTTGTACTACCACAAGCTGACTACCTTGACAGCCATTGGAAGCCCCAACGACCGTCGTTTACTCCCCATGGCTAGCAGCCACGGCAACCATTACATTCTATCTGGTGAGACAAACTCCGTTCCGTTGAGTGGTTTTATTCTGGCCCAACGGCGGTACAGGAAATGATACTGAACCACGCGGTGGACTAGACACCGATGATACAAATGCGCTGAGGGCCTCCCGTCGTGGCCGCTACGGGAAGGGTGATGACAAGCCACCTCCGCCAAAGCCTCAGCCAAAACCTTCGGGTCCACTACCTGGCATATCGTGAAGATACGACCCGTGGTTGGTTATGCAGCGCTGCCGGCAGCTGCGAGACATGAAGGAGGCACCGAATCGCGATCAAGTTGCAAAGAATTTGGGTGGATGGCGCCGAGTATATTGATTGTCCGTTCTGAATTTCGGTGCAGCCTATGATGTGAAGACGAGAGTACAGGCTCAAGGCTTAGACCCATGTGAGATAGGACGACACATGGTTCGCGATGTGCATGTTCGAACTACAAATGGTTGTGCAGGTACCATTCCATACTGCAAGTCTAACGCCCTTGTACCAGTATGACAATTTGTTATGGATGCCCAACCACCTCTGCTTTCACCCTCACTCCATTTTCTCCTCCCTCGTTGCATTTTGGACCATTGTCGACGGAGCCCGTCCCGGGCTGGAGCGCCGTGGCAGCACCAGAAGACTTCCGTGGGCAAGTTTGACGTGGGAGACATGACATCTCCGCTTTTCTGCAGCGGATTCAGCAAACCAGCGCCGTGGAAGTCGACCTTGTGCTGCCACCCTGTGTGCTGTTCCAACCCCTCAGGAATTTGTGGGCAGCAGAAGGATGCACTCGCGAATCTTGGTCCCGGGCTGCACAGAGGAGGTACTAAGGGTGCAGAGCGAGGACAGTCGTCCAGGATATGGTGGACCGGCTGAAGAGGATTCCGTGTCTACTTGGTGCGCCGCCAGCACGGTCAATGAAACAATCACCATGACCACACTCGTTTACGCTTGCACCCCTTGCTAGATCAATCGTCAGAATCATAGGCAACAAACCGAGAGGGCAGAAAGGTGTTGGCCAATCAATGCCAGCAGCCGCTGGGGGTTGACACCTGGCATGAGCCCGAACCTGACGAGCCAGGGCCTGCAGTGGACGCATCCTCTTATTGGAGTAGCCATTCGTGCCCAAAGAAAGGCGGGCAATCCTCGTGCGCTGGCGAGTTGGTTATCGGCCAGTCAGAAAGCTGCCGGTGTAGACGGTGCAGGCAGCGCTCGGACACTCAGGCTCTCAGTATGATCAGTATGCGACGATGAAGTGGTAGACGGGACTGCGTCCGAATATTTGGCTTGATTTCATTTTACTGCCGTCACAGTCACTTCACTGTCACCTCACCTCTCAGTCACGCATCCCTCGCCGGAAGAAGCATCCGCTCGGAGAGCACAAAGAGAATGAGCACTCCTTGCACCGTAGACGACTGCACCAATCCAAGCGTACTCTAGATGCCCCCGGTCCCTCATGCACCAGTGGCGGGCAGACAGCAAGCTGAAGCCTGAAGCAGGACCACATCCCGGCAGGATACTGTATCAGCGGTGCCACTTTTGGCGGACTGTCACGAAACTACTGTATGCGGGGAGGGCGACGGGGGTTGCTGCAGCTCTCGGGCAATGGCAATCACATTCACTCCCTTGGCTCATGTGCACAATTGTACCCAGAAACGTGTAGCCCGTACATCCCTAGACTGGAGCATTGCTGTTGAGGGGTGACTCGATGGGGTCGAATCACCAGGTTCCTCGAAGATTCGACCTTCCCACGTAAAAGCTCGCAGTGTTGCTGCAGTGCACGTTGTTATTGGTACCTGTCCCCGAGCTTCCTAGCGGCGATGTGATTGTCCGTTGCGCATTGCCACGATGGGATACGAATATGACCTGTCACTCAGCCTCAGCACCCATGCATCTCCCGTGTCGATGCCTTCCTGCTCTTGCCCTTTTGGCTCTTGATTTGGCTCCACACGCGCTGCACCACTGGAGGAAAGACTGAGCGCGCGATCTCGCACCAGCTGGCGCCTCGTTGCACGTCTGTCTGCCCAAGCTGCTCAAATCACACTGGTCTGGCTGGTGACACCGCAGTTACACAGCATGTTGTGCTCTCTCGCATTGAGCCCAGGTATGTCACTCGATCCCCGACTGGCACGCCGCCCCTCCACACGACCTTCGCAACATTGGCTCGCTGGTGTCGCCTGTCTGCGCTCGCCAATCCTGCGTCCCTCAGCTCTCTAATGGTTCTTTCTTAGGCATTAACTGCCGTGTCCAACCCATTGCCACGTGCTGCGTCTTGAAACAAGTCGTTGTTGCCTTCTCGCCTGCGGAACCGACGGAGGGAACAACCGTCGAAAAGCGTCTCGTCTCGCGAAGCTGTCACCACCCATTGTCCACATGAACCGGGAACTGCCTGCTGACCCTATCTGCCTCATCGCCTTCATCGATCACCGGCCCAATCACAGTGCCACGGCCTTGTCGCACAGATATGACACCTTCATACGGACAGCCGGCCTTTTCTAACGAATAGCAAGCTATGGCACTTTATCTGCCAAAAGAGACGACCACCTGACTCCGCAATTTCTCCATTGCCTGTTGTGCTTTTACGAACCCTCCTGCCATCTCGGTGCCGGAGGAATTTGCAAGGGTGCTCACTGGGTACTTCTGTGCAGTGACAGTCACATCAGAGTCGTTCGTCTCATTCCTGGCTTCAAGCACAGATAGGTTCTCCGACCTGATGGCGGCCGATCGCTCACCGCAGCCTCCCAAGGCGGCGTGGGAGCGTCGAAAGCACATCATCCGGAGATGGTACTTGACCGAAAATCGAACTTGTGAAGACATCCAAAGAACGCTCGAAGCCGATGGCTTCAAAGTGAGCGAGAGGCAAATCAAAAACAGGCTTAGCGAGTGGAAATTCGAGCGCAAGAAGACCCCCTTTCAGCAGTATGTGGCCATGTTGGTGGTCGCCGACTACTACAAGTCTCGCGGCGTGGAAATCGACTTTGAGGTTCCGAAAAGGGAGGAACGGGTGACTTACACCGCCCAGAAGGTCAGGAAAGAATGCGAGAGAGTCAAGAAAAGATACGCTACCCGTGGTCAGCCTTTGGCGCTACCTTCTCTCTCACATGCTCAGGTTCTTCTGGAAGAGAACAAAATCTCGTGGTGTGAGAAGCATTTGATGGTGCGGCCGAATATCGTCGGACAGGACCATCGCTACAACGGGCTTCTGTCGCCGTTGAGCGTACGACCCCAAGAATCACCTGCCGCAAGTTTCTCCCTCGTGGCGGAGAACGAGCCAGTGCCGGTGCGGGATAGCAGATTTCCGGGTAGCCCTAACATTCTGGACCAAGAAAGTTACTCCCCAGTGTCAAGCCTGCCGTCGTGCTCCAGCTGCTCGAAATGGCAAATCCATCTGGAGTCTATGTCATATGAAAACAGTGCACCAATGTGTATCCCGGAAAAGACGGATACGCCGATGACCATACATACGCCAGAGACCATGTATTCGCATACAAGCACCTTTCCTCTGAGACTCAGGCGATCGCATCCAGTTGTGCCCGTCTTCCAGTTCGACCCTTCAACCATGACTTCAAACTTCAGTCCAGATTTCACTCACACGGCCTCAGTACAATGGCCAAGTTTGACGCCTTCACCGCATGCTCCGGTCCTCCGAACCCTTCCGGCTCTGAGAAACCAAAGCCCTGTAGCGAGTCTAGCCGATTTCGACGAAGAGGCCCCGGAATCCTCTACAGCCGTTGTCAAGTGGTCTCGCTCGGAGTTCACCATCTGTAGACGATGCTCACCGCCCCATTCTCATCGGGACTTCGATTTCAATGAATCAATCGACTCTCTGGAGAACAAATTTCCTTTGGTCAGGACCAATTACCTTGATATGCTGGCCTTTTCAGGTAACACAAAGTTTGACGACCACTTGAGTGCCGAACTCCACAAGCTCACTGCCAGCCAGTGGGCCGCGCCTTATTATATGCAATGCTCTTTCAAGGACGTTAGGAGAGACGCACTGGAGCGCAGCAAAGCACACTCAATGAATGCTCTACAGTACGCACTGGAACATAATAATGAGTTCATTCTTCCGGCACTTAGCTGGGTGATATTGGTATTGGGACAAACTGAAAGAAAGCAGCTGCTGGCCCATTTTCTCAGGGATAGCTGCGCCCTCATTGATAAACAGCCCCGGGTGCGACGGAGCTTCACTTACGCCACACCCTTCCGCTATGCCTGGGCCTGGGCGAGAGACGACGAGGAAGACATGAACCGCATCGGCGACGATCTGGAGCGCTCCCACATGCAGATCGGGCAGATCTGGGGCATTGAGCACCCGAACTACTTTGTCAGCGGGTATCTCTTCGCGTGGCATCTGATTCGCAAGGGCGAGTACGACAAAGCGATTCAGATGCTAACCGACAGTCTACCGGTCTGCGAAAGAAGGATGGGTCGACACGATCTGCTAACTGTCAGTTGCCTGGCCGTTGTTTCCCGAGCGCATTCCGAGATCGGGAACCTCCCCTTGGCAGTCGAGTATTGCCAGAGGGCGATGGCGGCGACGGAGTTGCTTGTCGCCGACCAAAATCGCAGCAAAGTCCATCGTCCTGTGTTGCAAAGTTTCAGCTTGGAACTGCTGGAGCGGCGTGCTTCCCTTACGCTCCACCTGCGTGACCACCTCAGTGCAGAGAAACAGATGTGGCGAGTCTTCCACCTCCGTGGTCATCTCGACGGGCTACACAGTGGTGGCACTTGGAGCGCAGCGCAAAAGTTGGGCCCAATGCTCGAGCAAAGAGGATACTCGGCTGCGTGGGAGGAACTCATGGCTTTTATCCGAGGCGGATATCGATGGGAACAACTCAATGCCTGGTATAAAGAGGATGCAAGGACGCGGCAGCCTCCCCCACCACCGCCCACAGCTCCACCTTGCTGGTGGCCATTCCGCAGGAAAGACGGGCAAATGGGGTGTCCCGCATGCCCCGAGGCGGAGCAATTCTACAACTTCTCGACTCGCCGTATCCTCTCGCCTCATCATCTGGATCCATGTTTTGGTATGGTGTTGGATACAGAGTGTTGAAAGCGTCCAAGGGTTCAAACTCCTGTCTCACGTAGTGAGTAGGGCGATTGAACGAGCGTTGAATGTCTATCCTCGTACGGGTATCTCCAATTAATCTCCAGCATTTGTGACAATACCAGTGTGTGAAAGCGTCCGGGATTCTATGGTTGCGACCTTCGTGAAACTCGAAGCCAGCTCCGATATGGGATTCAGCCATGGCCACATGCCGCGCGAAATGGCAGAAATAAGACGGAGTCAGAATCCCCATCACCATTGTTTGAGCCCTGTAGAATCGGGCGTCCCAGTTGCAACGCGAATTTCATTCCACCGACTTTTCATCACTGAGTTGAGCTGTTGCCCAACAGGACGGGTGAAATGGGGTGAAGCTACCACGGACTCGATCTCTCAGGCCATTGATTTTACACGAATCAAGAGGGAACGATTAAAAGGCACGGACAAACCCCTCTCCAGGCCAGCCATCTCTCGTGCGCAACATTCACAAGCGCTCGCCAGCAGTACTGTTCATCGCGTCAGTTGTATCGCACGATGCAGCACGCTCCAAGCAAGTAAGTAAATAGGAAACAGGCAAGCAGGCAGATAGGCAGATAGGCAGATAAATTCTCAGAATATTTGAGAATTACAGTACTTGTCCACTTTCCAAGACCCCAGCAAATCAATGATTGGATTGTCCATGCCTTTTTCCTGGTGTTTCTTCTCATGTCATGTCATGTCTATTAGCGCGCGCGCGCGCTCTCTCTCTTTCTCTCTTTGCCACCATCCCCATCGATCGGAAAGCTCAAGTCGAAAATCAGATCACGTCGATGTGTCGGGCTCAAGTATCATACCGGATATCACGCATACATACATACATACACACATACACGTAGCGTCATGCGATGCGATGCCAGGTCGTGCCCATTCATTGAATATCCGCCTCCTGCTACTCCCAGCTACTCCCAGCCACTCCCGAGTCAAAGTCCAACTCGCATGCGGCATGATCCGAGCTCACGGGTCGAAGATTGTAGACTTGTAGGAGAGAAGATGGCTCTACGGTGCATATATCAGGCGAGGTGAGGTGGGCATTTGGCCGTGCGTAGGATGGTAGCTAGTCCTGAGCTAGTCCTGGGATTGGGATCGGGATTGGGATTGCATATTGGAGAGCTGGAGCATGACCGTGCCGTGACCATGACCGTGGGAGCCCGGCCCCTCAATTACTGTAAGTCGTGTCTATAATGAATTGCGTCTGGAACCCTCTTGGTCGTCGAATTGTCTTCATTACGTATACTCGTCCCCTTGCCACAGAAGGGTCCTGTTCTGGTGCGCCCGACAGCAATCATATAATTTGAGATGTCCCAAAGGGTGTCATTGTATGCGCTGACGTCGCGTCTAGAAATAAGTCGGAGCCAAAATCTAGTCTATGTAGGTGATGTTAGCTGCTCTCTCTTCTTCTCTTTGCTGAAAAGGCTCTATCTGTCCCGGCGTCTCGTCCGCCATCCCTCCAAGATCCTCGGCCGTCCTCCAATAAAGATGAACGACAAGATGGCGGTCAAGCCCGAGATGGACGCGACCACTATATTCATGTTGGCGTACCCTATGCTGTCCCTCAATGTCCCACTCAGAATTGGTCCGATAGTCAGCCCCGCAGAAAACACTAACGAGTTAAACCCGTAGAGCTGAGCGTACGGGCCGTTCTCGCCGAACACACCAGGATTTGCCTTGTCGTACTTTTGGACCACGTCAGAGGCTTCGACGATGGACGGGGATCCGATAATTGCCAGGCCAATCCCATTGAGGGCGAGAAGGGCACAGTACAGAATGATATTCGTCCTGCGGCTGGGGACGATATGTGCGGAAGGAAGTCGGAGGAGGATCAAAGTTGGAACGAGGTAAGCAAACCCTATGACAGCCGCAGGTTTGGTGCCATATCTGTCGACAGCCCATCCAGCGACTGGACCGAGCAAGAGAAACGGGACATCCAACGCGACAAAGAGAAGGCCAGCCTTCAGAGAGTCGAAGTCGAAGAGTGTCTGCGCTTCGGTTGGAAGGGTGGCATCGAATGTCGCAAGTAAGGCGGCCTGAACGAAGGCCAGGAGAAAAGCGACCAGGAGTCGAGCGTCCAATAAACAGTAGAGGATGGGCAGGTTTCGGACTAGTCTGTTTGGACCCTCAGGGATGCGGTAATTTTCTTCCTCATGCTTTGGCAACAGTGGTTCCTCTTCGCTGACACCATCTCTGCTATCTGACTCTTCTTCCCGACTGCCATGCTCGCGTGAGTTCTTTGCGGCGGCCAGGGACTTGTCGTAATGGATGGCGACTTTCTTCTCGATGACGAGTATTCTCATGATGAAGTCGAGACCGAGTAATGCGGCGCCCAGTCCAAAAACCCCGGCGTAGCCGGTCTTCCGGTACAGTACTCCGCCGAGAACGGGAGCCATGAGCTCTCCAACCGATATGATTGAGAAAATCTAACGGGGCTCTCAGTCGAAGTTTGACATAGAGCGGAACGATGACGGCTTACCGATCCAATCACCTTCCCTAGGTTCTCGGGACCAACAGTATCCAAGATCATAGCCAAACCCACAGTCCAAACCACAGCCGCGCTGGTGCCCTGTAGCACCCGGGCAACGACAAGCGTAGGAATGTTCTGACCGAGCGACAACAACAAAGTGGCGGCAAGTAGGGCAGCCAGGCCGCAGAGGAAAGGCATGCGGCGGGACTTGGTTCGATCGGCGATGATCCCCACAGGAATAGAGCAGACGACACTAGCGCCAGCATAAGCAGCAAGAAGCCCGGATACGTAAGATTGGATTTTGTCTTCAGGAAGGCCTATTCGTTCTTGGAGCATGAACGGTAGCACGGGGACGACGAGTCCGTAGAGAAAGAGATCGGTGAATAACCCGATAGCGACTGTTGCTATGATGAAAAGAGTGTTTGCACGCCAGCGTAGCCCTATTGGATGTTTGTTAGACGACATACTGCCGAATGTCTGAGATCGCTAGCGAATGCTTGTGAGTCTGAGTTGCCGGGTACGAGGTATCCCTCAAGGTCAAGAACATGAATTACGCGAGGATGAAGCACACGGGTGTCCAGCTCGTGCCTGCCACGACTATCACGTAAAATTCAATGGAGTCAGGAGCGATGACCTCACAACTGCTCATCCAGGAAGTGACGCGACAAATCGGCTCTGATCGGCTCAGAAACTCCGAACCTTAACATATTCGTATTAGCACTGCGAACACGACCGACCGATTTCTGGCAGAGGAGGTTTTCTATCCTCACCAATATAGAAGCAAACAAGCAGAAAACGGTTGCACACAGGGCTGCAGACCGACCTAGTTCCTTAGGGCCGGCGGTATATCGCATCCGCCATCTTGGTGACCTGCATCATTTCACTAACATCGTGGATTCGAACAATATCGGCTCCACCTTCGATGCTTGCAGTGACTGCGGCAGCAGTTCCATAGCTGCGCTGCGAAGCTTCAGCAACCTCCGTGATATTCCCGACGAAGCCTTTGCGACTCGGTCCCATGAGCCAGGGGTAGTTTTGCAGAACAGACGAGGAGTCTGTGCTTTCCCGCAATTGCCGCAGACTCCGTAAAAGCTCGAGGTTTTGCTCCTGGTTTTTGGCAAAGCCTAACCCCGGGTCGAGGATTACGCGCCACGGAGGAATGCCAGCGTCTAAAGCGGCTTGAAGCCGCGTGGAGAGTTCTCGAGCCACTCCGTGAACAACGCCATCCGGGTAATCAGTTAATCGTGTCATGGTGTGAGGATCGCCTCTCATATGCATGAGAACAACAGTCTTTCCCAGCTCGGCCACCGTTGACAGCATCCGCTCGTCCAATAACCCAGCGGAGACGTCGTTGATGATGTCTGCTCCGGCTAGAATAGTTTCTCGAGCCACATCTGAATGGAAAGTGTCAATACTGATGGCAACTCTCTCAGCTTCGGGCATTTCCCGGATAGCACGAACAATTGGCAGAATGCGTGCCATCTCCTCATCGGGACCAAGGAAATCCGCTCTTGGTCGAGTGCTTTGTCCGCCGATGTCAATGATCGTGGCGCCTGCAGTAATGAATTTGGCCACCGAGGCTCGGATCGTCTGCAAATCTGAATGGATGCCTCCATCCGAGAATGAGTCAGGCGTCAAGTTCAATATAGCCATTACATGAGTCTTGCGAGTTGCGTCCCGAACCCGGATAAGTGGCAAATGCGGGTGCAGGACAGTGACGGGTGACATAGTGGTGTCCTTTTCTGGAAGACTTTGCAGGAATTGGCTTATTGTCCGATTCGAACCGTTCGGAGTGAAGTCTGGCGGTAGATGCTGGTCGGGTAAGATCCTAAGCACGTCAGCTCAGAAACGGGTAATATCGGTCTCACGTACTCTGCTAGAGGTCTGAGCACGAAGTCGCGTTCCAGCATGCTAATATGTGGTACGTGAAGACGAGGATGCTTAATGTAATCCTGATTGTAGAGGACGATGTCCAAGTCAATTGTCCTAGGACCCTTATCAATGGTACGTTTCCGGCCCAGCTCATTCTCAATAGACTGCAGCATATCCAATAGCGTTAAAGGCTCGAGAGTTGTCTCAACCTGGCAGACACCGTTCAAGAAGGGGTCCTGGTCATCGTAGTACATGGGCTTTGTCTCGTATAGTGCGCTGAGCTTAACGATGCGGAGGTTTGGATCTCTCATTCTAGACAGGGCAGCCTCAATGTTTGCGACTCGGTCGCCCAGATTACTACCGAATGCAATGGCCGCCCTGTTTAGTCCATCGGGACTAGGAAGTGGTGTTTTCATGCTTGCTTTAGTCGAGTAAAATTGCCGGCGATGACTTGGAGGACTTCGCTCGCGTTGGCCAGTATTAACCGTGTGTGCAGTGCCTCTTCCAGGGACCAACGGGTTCAGTACCGGACCTGCAGGGTCACTGACCCGGAGGCATGACCAAGGCTTCCCGGCAGCGTAGACACTGGTCCTGGTGTTCACGAATAAAGGGCGGATAGGTGCACGAGTCAAACAGCATCTACTGCTGATACGGCTGGCACGGGTCCCTGGAATGGTGAACATGCGACCCCTTCGAGACTGATCAGTCTCCAGCGACGGTCGAGAATGCCACTGCGAGTTCGAAGAAACGGAAATAGGGTCAGACGTGGAGGAGTAACATTGACACGAAGATACCTTGAACCAGCCTTTCTTACTTTCTTCTTGTCGCTGTAGTAGCATTTCAGTTTCCGAAGTTTGAGCTTGGCAGCTTTGCCGAGTTGGTTCTCCACAACTCCACGAAGCATCAAGCGTGTCAGCGCTACGAGTTGTGCACGGAGTACTCCTTTTTCAAATGCGTCGCAAGCACGAGGTCCTCTCGTACGGCTCATCCGAGCCGAGGATACATCCGAGTATGGTCGCAGCACCAACGACATCTTGTCCAAGACATACGTTAAGACTACCACGATGTGGAGGAAATGTGGAGATCTGGGAGGGATGGGATGCCGTACGCGGGCTGTGCCTCGGTACTTTGCCCTTCAAAGTCGCATCTGAGCCACTACTGCCTTTGGCATGCGCTCGCTCATCCATCTTTACTTCTTCTTTCCTGATTACTTTGCGCTCTCGGTCGTGTCTCCTGTGAAGTTCGAGTATTATATCAGATAGAGACCCCTTCAGTGGTCTTGTTGTTCCGAAGTTCAGAGATATCGTACGATCTCGTCCCAAAACATCCTTCGGATCACATCCCTCTCACTTCTCCCTACAATCGCATTCAGATCCACGTCAAGATGTCTTCCCCTCAGCAGCTCCGGACAACCACCACTGATCTCCTCAAGATCAAGCATCCGGTGCTACTGGCTGGTATGAACGTTGCAGCTGGCCCCAAGCTGGCTGCCGCCGTTACCAACGCGGGAGGCCTTGGTGTCATTGGTGGTGTAAGTCATGAATCAGACAACACGCTGGCCACATATTGATACCATTTTCAGGTCGGCTACACCCCAGACATGCTCCGAGAACAAGTCGCAGAGCTAAAGAGCTATCTGAACGACAAGAACGCTCCCTTCGGTGTTGACCTCCTCCTTCCACAAGTAGGAGGAAGCGCAAGGAAGACAAAGTCAGTGGGACGATACGGTCTGAAGCGCAGGGCTGACACGGTTGCAGCTACGACTATACCAAGGGTAAACTCAATGAGCTGATCGACATCATCATTGACTCCGGTGCAAAGCTCTTTGGTAGGACCTGTCAGAGAGTATGCTTGAAGATGGACATTAATTCTGGATGATAGTCTCGGCCGTCGGTGTCCCTCCCAGAGAGGTCGTTGACAAGCTCCACAAGAATGGCATTCTATACATGGCAAGTCAAATCGGCGGCTTCCCACGGTAGATCTCTGGCTAACGCTGCTGTCCCAGAACATGATCGGTCACGTCAAGCATGTGAAGAAATGCCTCGAGCTTGGCGTCGACTTGATTTGCGCCCAAGGTGGTGAAGGTGGCGGCCACACTGGCGACATCCCCACTTCGATTCTCATCCCAACCGTCGCCAAACTCTGCGCCGAAGCACCCCCTTCGAAGTTCACTGGCAAGCCCGTCCAGTGCATCGCCGCAGGTGGTATGTTCAATGGCCAATCACTGGCTTCCGCTCTCATGCTGGGTGCCTCTGCTGTTTGGGTCGGCACACGTTTCGTGCTGTCTGAGGAGGCTGGTGCTCCCAAAGCACACCAGGAAGCTGTGCGCACTGCTGGCTTTGACGATAACATCAGGACGATCATTTTCACTGGACGGCCATTGCGCGTCAGGAATAACGAGTACATCAGAAACTGGGAGGAGAACAGACAAGCGGAAATTAAGCAGCTGACAGATAAGGGCGTTATCCCTGTAAGTGCCACCCCTGAGATTGGTTACAGCAGAAGGCTAACGATGCGACCTTCAGGTTGAACACGACTTCGAGACAAAGGGCGATGATCTGACGGATGAGGAGATGGAGAACGCCCGTCCCTTCCTGATGGGCAAGGCCGCTGCCGTGGTCAATGAGAAGAAGACCGCCCGCGAGATCGTGGACGAGTTCGTGAATGATGCGGTCAAGGCTCTAACGATCGGTAACTCGTTGATTGTGTCGAAGAGCAAGCTATAGTGGTTGTAGATTGAGACATGAGGAATCTCGCGTGCGTGCGCTTGGACTGTATAGCATGTAGGTTGGATTGACTCGTAGCGTGCGGGATACTGTAGCAATTGCACCTGCCAACCTTCAGCTCGGCATTGAAGATTCCCGCGCCTCGCTCGTGCCATTACCTGCAGTGTAAGGAGCCGAAACACTCGTCTTTGCGATCGAGTTTCCCATTACACTTCATTCGCCTCTGGGAAAGGAGCTACAATTCGCTGAATGAGTGGCGTGTGTGGGAGGCAAAGAAATTGCGAGTTGTGCCTGTAGGCGATTCGCCAACCTTGGCAAACTAAACCGTTTTTGGGGCCAGGTGCAGTGACTGAGATGGAAAATGTGGGAGTTGTTCGTAGTCCAGTAACTTTGCCATCAATCTATCTTCAGACTCTTAACCCGCTGTGAATCTCTGAACCTATTCTACACTTCCAGCGCTAAGATCATCAAAATGTCAAAGACAGCAACGTAAGTCCCGTCTCTCCGTGTCCAAGGGCCGAACAGTCACAACTGCGGCCCGCGCCCAGAATTTCCACTGACCATGCTTTGAAATGTACAGGCGCCCCGATTGGGCCGACGACGTCTCCGACTCTGAACAGATCAACGACCCGTCCGCGCTCCCCGCGCCCGTCACAACCGTCGATAAGAACGGCATCAAAACCACGATCCTATACCGCTTCAACGACCAGGGCCAGAAAGTCAAAGTCACTCGCAAAACCCGCACCACAGTCATCAAGGAGAAACTCAACCCCGTGGTCGCCGAACGCAGAGAGTGGGCCAAGTTTGGTCTCGAGAAGGGGAAACCCAAGGGCCCGCAGCCCGATACCACGTCCGTGGGCGAGAACATCCTGTTCCGACCGTCGAGGGATTGGAAGAATGTGCAGGCTGAAGAGGCCAAGTCCGGCGGCGGCAAGGCCGAGGAGAAGTCGCTGAAGGAGCAGCTTCGGGACAAGAAGGTCAAGTGTCGGATTTGCCAGGGCGAGCATTTCACCGCGAGATGTCCCTTCAAGGATACGATGGCGCCGGCGGATGATGGCGCCAACCCCGTCGCGGATCCGATGGCCGATGACGAAGAGGGCGGGGGCAAGGCAGCCGGTGGGCTGGGCGCCGGCGGCAGCAGCTACGTCCCGCCGCACTTACGAAAGGGCGCGCAGGGCGCGGGCGAGAGGATGGGTGGCAAGTTCGAGAGAGACGACTTGGCTACGTTACGAGTCACCAACGTGAGTCTTCCCCCAATTGCGAGTGGTGGCGCAGCCGTAACATTTATCATGCTGACATCTACGTATCAGGTCTCCGAGATGGCCGAAGAACAAGAACTCCGCGATCTCTTCGAGCGGTTTGGCCGCGTCACGCGCGTCTTCCTCGCCAAAGACAGAGACACCGGTCGTGCAAAGGGCTTCGCCTTTATCAGCTTTGTCGATAGGTCAGATGCTGCCAGGGCGTGCGAGAAGATGGACGGTTTCGGGTATAGGCATTTGATTCTCAGAGTCGAGTTTGCCAAGAGGACAACCTAGTGAGCGCGTGAGGGTGCCGTTGAGTCAGTCTGATGCTCCATGTATGGACACAGGACAATGAGACAATCGAGGAAATGGGGAGAGAGCCGGCGAATATTTGACAGAAACAATGTCTCTGGCGCCTTTTGCCGGGTGCAATCATTTTGGGGATGGACTGAAGTCCCCCAAAAGGGATACGCCTTAAGGGCGCGAACGAGCATCCTGGACCCATGGCATAGGAGAATGCATAGATATGTGACTCATGACGATCAACAGTTGTTCATGCTACTATGACTGCGCAATGGTCTGGGATGCGCTGGCTGTTCCTTCACACATCTAGGCCGGCCTCGAGAACGATTCCAGGCGGCCCCCAGGTCACCTGCGAGGGCGCTGGTGCCTTGTGCCTCCCCCCAGTGGAAGCCTTCACGCTTGGAAATCATGACGAGCGAGATTTTCTGCACCCATCTATTAGGAGACGGGGGCCCAACTGAAACTTGAGTCGTTGGGTGGTGTGCCAGGACAGGAGCAACACTCCTGGTCGTTGTAGGTCTCACTTGTTCATGCAATATGCATTGCCCGGTGATATGAGATTCGACCAACCCTGATGTGATGGCCCTAGGATCATCTGTAAAACGGTTTCAGCCCCGATCCAAGTTTGTCCTGCCTGATGTACATGGTTCGTTGCCGTGCTCATCCTTGCCTGGCAAAACCCAGGTCCTTTGGCTAACGATGCAAGCGGAAACGCTGGCTCCATAGATACCTAGGTAGGAGTGTAAGGCTCATAGATCTCAGACTTGGGAGGGCCTAATTCGTGGCTGCTCGTAGGGTTCCGAAAAGAGCCCAGAAACAGGCAGGGGAACGTATTCTGGAGAACCACTCGAAACTGCTGATCGCCATGTAGGTAGGACGGCCTGTCCGGGCTTTGCTGTTTGGGTCGCGTGGCCTCTGCAGATGGCATACCAAGGTAAAGCGGTGAAGCACGGTAGCGGTGGTGGCGCCCAAAAGACATAGAGAGGATCAGGAGGGGTGATTTTGTGTATTTCTGGAACACTTTACGAATAGTAGGTCATGGTGGTCAAACATGGCTGAACGCGACTGGGCCGATCCACGTACACAACGTGCGGCCTGTCGCCTAAGCATGGTTCTTCTTAAGGCCTGGCAACACCAGATGACAACAGGCTTGCACAAACACGTCAGCTCCGACTTTTCTGCCTAGTGGTGCCCCGGCAAAGCTTGATGTATCAGCGGTGCCGAAGCCTGACATGCCTAGGATCTCAGCAGCAGCATGGAGTAAGACCCTCCGCCCTGGCGCATGGATGCTGAAGTCTCCATGTCAATCATTGTTCTTGCTGATGGCCAGTCGTGTTCAACATAGCCCGAACAGGGAAAGTATTCCAGGACTGCCATTGCCCGACGGCTCTTGAAAAAGGCGATCCCCCCTGGGCAGCTGAGCCAAACATTTTCCTGAGTTTCAGTTCTCCTGTTGGGACCTGCGTCGGGGAAGCTCATCCCGGCGGCAGCGGTTTCTCTTGTCTTGGAAACGATGGCAGGATCATGGTAGGCACGGCGTGGCAGCACCAGCGTCGCTCAGCATCGGCCCCTAAGGTTCAGGTGATCCAGAGATGCGAGCCCATAGTCCAGTGCTAGCATCTGGAAGCATTCCAAATCAGAGTTTGAGCATCTCTTCAGCTAAAATGGTTGGCATCAGAGGCGTTGATGACCACGACCCCAACTCACCCTTGACAGTGTTGACAAACACTGGAGGAGCCTACGATATGGTCACACCGCGGCAGGAGCCCACGGACGAACCGGTGGTCCGAGCTGCAAGAGAGACATTTAGCAGTACCACCTGTCAAGGTCGCAGGATTTGTCAAGGGGCCAACAGAGGCCTGACCAGGGCTTTGCTGGCAAGGGAAGTTCCAGGTTTCTTGCAATGAGGCTGGGGAGCCGTTGAGCGTAGGTAGGCTTGCTTGTGAGTCACGACCATGTGTTTTGGGGTGCAATCTTGAGACGGACGTAGGATTCCCCCACCAATCTATCAAACTTGTAAATTTGGTTGTCTGCTGCATGATCGTCATCTCTGCTCCTGTTATCCCTCGTCGCATCACAGCAGCTGGCGCTGCAAATCCCACGTGCATTTGCCGAAATTTAGGCAGACCATTGTGCGAATGGGAGGAGAAGGCATATGCTGGTGGAGGGTGGTGCAGTTGGCGACTCGGAGTAGGCCCGCAACCAACCGTCGAACCGTGGAAAAGGCCTGATTTCTAGTCTGCGATTTGGTCTTGTCCACAAAGAGGATATTAGCTAGATCTCAGAAACAAGCCTGTCAGTGTCTGGGGCAAATGTATACGTGTGAGCAGAGAATGAGTTGGCCACGGTCACCTGGTAATTAGTCGAGAATAGCGTTCAGCCATCATTCACTGTCACCTCAGCACTGGGCGCTTGAGCTCTCGTTGTTCGCGGTGTGAGGGGCCGTCGAGACCACGTTACGTTCTCAAGGTACATAGAAGGTCAGCGGAACCGTCGGGGCGCGAGAATAGGTGTAGGGGCAACGTTGTTGAAAGGCTGAAGACGACCAGCGTGATGCTGAGGTGGCTGTTCCGCCAACTCTTTCTGAGGAAAGTCGCAACTCCACGCTCCGATTTGTCGGCGTCCTCGTCCTAATCCTCGAATTCGTTTCTCCAATCCTCACTTTCACCTCTCCGCCACATGGCCCCTCTTTGTCTCTTGCTTCGTTGTCTCTCCGGCACCATCACATGCCTTACTGCGTCCTGAGTTGGCACTCAGCTATTTCCGCTGGGTCCAGCTCACCGAGGCCATCTCTATCCGCTTTCGGCAAAGGTTCGAATTCGCCCATTTCAACGCGGCTCCGCCCTTTGCCCGACTTCGAAACCCACCCCATGCCCGATATCGTGAAGTGTGCACGACATACTTACAGATGACAACAGGCTGCGGGCCGCAGCAGTCTCCGGTCTGTGGAAACACCCGTCCGCGGTCCCCATCGAATCAATGGTGTCCATCCGGCTCCATTTGCCGTCGCTGGGATCCTTTCCAGTTAAGCTCCCTTCAGACTTGGTCGAGAGGGTCAGAGACTCGGTCGTGCCCATGAGCCGGTGGAGGGTCAAGGGCCCGTCCGCCGGTTCAGCTTGAGGTTGTGAGGCTACTCCCTGCTGTCCTTCCTTGATTGAAGGGTTACCAGCGAGAATGCACCGAGATTCGCCGGCCGCGCTGGCTGCCCTCGAGGGCTTACTGAAGTTTCCACACGAATTGACGGTGTCTGGCCCACATCTCTCTACCTGGAAGATTTCTTTCTCGCCTGGCTCCTTCCGCGAAGTAGGGGCTACCAGAAGCGCCCTCGACCAGCATCACCCTGGCCCATTCCGGGTCGCTATTGGCTGGTTACCAAGCCGCCCGACGAGCAGTCCTCCCGAAGTCAGCTACCCGTGCTTGACTTTCTCCAGAGTAAGGGACCAGGCTTTTCTGTTGACACCGGCAATGTTTGATCCATTCGAGCAATGAATCCCCTCCATGGAAAATCCTCGACCGGCACATCTTCGCTTCTTATGAGCGTATCGAGGACTAATCCAGTGCGCCACATGGGTTTCTCCTTACTCCGACAACGATCGTAAACAAAGGATGCCAAGGTGGGCCTACTGTTGAGGCAGCATTCCATGCTTAATGCTGAGCAGAGACCTCCTCCGCCACGTGCAACTGGCCCGAAAAGCTGTGGGAGGCCGCGGACAGCCCTCTTCTATTCATCGCGAATATCAGCTGAAACCCATCTCGACAAGGTCTGCGCGTGAATGCATTCTCCATTTCTGCATTCCAGTCCGACTTGATTCGATTCTTCCAAATCCTCCTTTATTTCCCTCTTCCAGGCCATGATTCGGTGGCCAAGCCAATGTTGTGGCAATTTCTGGGCTGAAGCTGGGGCTGCTAAGGAAGGCCGCCTGCAGCACGGTCGGGCGGTCTCAAGGCTCAAAGGTCATGCCCTGAATTGTCATTGGCCTGTCGAATATGCAGCCTTCCTTTGAACAGTCCTTGCCAACGACGTCTGGTTAATCCATACCCTCTCAGGAGACTGAGGCAGAACGTCAGATCTGAACGCTGCGCCGCTGGCTGAGCTAGTCATTTCTGCGTCCGATCGAGGCATTCCGACCTGGAATCCCAGCCTGCCCGATTGGGCCAGGCCAAAGGCTTAAGGCTTGTGTGGAACATCCTGCCGCTTGGTGTTGACTGAGGAAGGCGCGCTCATTTGAACACATTTCTATTCCACTCAGTCGCTCGAAGCCTTTTCTTGATCAGAAAGCTTCTGGTGCTCCATCTTTGACTTTCCGCTGCACTCCTCCCTTTTCCTACCCTTGCGCCCCGTTCAAGTGTCTCTTGACTGCTAAGGGTCCGTCTCGCGAGCGAGGGAGTCGAGATCTAAGCGTCGGTTCGTATGAGGTGTTGCCGCCACTGGTGTGTCGTTCGCCTTCAATCGTAACGGCGCCTGGAGTTCTCATCCTCAGCGCGGATCTTCAGCACGGAGATCGTCTAGAGACAAACGCACAGACGGGAAACAGTTCTGCCATAGCAAAGACGGGCAGAGGGAAAAGTCTTGACGTGGGCGAATGGGCAAACCTGTTCGCGAGTGAATAGAATGTGAGTCCAGGGAAGTCAACGGCACGACATTATAACTGACCAATTGCAGCACAGCCACCAAAAGAAGAAGCTGAAAGAAGCGAACAGTGGTGCCAGCGCTATAGGTGAGTGCAGACTACGCACCCAGCCTGTGTCATTCTGTTAGCTCTGCGGACGCTTGAACATCCGATGAGCTTTTCGATATGAGGTCCAAAATAGTTGCTGACCTTCAGTAGTTGCATCGATCGTCGAGACCTCCGTCAACTCCCTACACGATTTTGCTGACTCTCGCTATTGTCAGGGAGAGAGTCCTGCATCCCATTGGCGGTCTGAAGGGCTCAGCAGAGCAAGCCCAAACCGGGGCACATCCGAGAACAATTGGATTAGTGGACGGCTGAACACGAACCGACTCCTCACGACTGCCAACACGACGGCTCCCTTAGCTCACTTGGGACACCCTATCACGGTGGAAACTCTATTTCCCCTGCGGTGACTCAGCCTTGCCCGTGCATTCAGTGAAAATCATGGATCCCGGTACGTATTTACGTCAAGTTTTGTTTGTTGACAGCCCATGATGTCCGTGGTGTTTGATTCTCAAGGCCCAAGTCTACATAACCATGCTGCGGCTCGGCAATCTGGCATTGATATGCTGTGTGCACATCGACTGCCACATTGGGAGGCCGCTGTGCGCTCGTTGCGCGGCACGGTTGCCACCTACGGGCCTGACCAGGATGCCCCGCTCCGTCCTACGCTGCCTGCCAAATTGGTGCTGAATGGGCAATTGCCCACGAAAGCCCCTCAGCCGCCGATATGCAGGAGGCTTGTGCTAGGCTTTCTTCTCTTTATCAAATCCTGTCCTCGAGAACTCTGTTCATTGCTAGTGGCCACTCCTGACCTGGTTGCAGCACTGCTTCATCAACCGCAACCGTTGCCGTTCGACTTTGCAGACAAATATCTCGGGCAGGGGCGTCCCTTCTCAAATCCAGCCTTCTCTGCCAATGACCTCTCCTTCTCGAGCCGAAGGCCTCAAAGCAACCTGACGAGTGGTACGTCAGGCGTGGCGCTGCCAGCAAACCCCAGTCTCGACTTCAATGGCAATTCGCTGCTGAGCGAAACACCGTGAGTACCCGACTCTCTGCTTGCCCCGCCTGTTTATGTGTCTTGAAGCACCCAATAGCGTCCGCCGGACCGGGAACCTGGTCTCGACGCAAATCGAGAGCCTTGCACCTTTGGGCATCACCAGCGCACAGGAGCATCCACTCCCCAGAGTCGATGATCGTTGCAAAAGGTGGCTGACGATTTCTCGAGCGATTTGGCAATCCGGTGGACCTGCTCCTCCCGTGACTCGGTTGTCGCACCTCTGAGGTGTCACATATAACCCAGAACGAAGCATTCGACCATTTCTGTCTTACTGACGCATTGAGATCTCTTTCAGGTATCACCAGAGCTCACAGCTTCTGCTGAGCCCTCCCGATTCCACGACTGGCTCGGCGAGCACTAGTGGGAATCATACGACCTCTTCCAACGGCTACACCACACTCCCCAAGCCTTTTCCTAGCAATGCGTGCACGTCTGACCATTTCTCGAGCGCACCTCCTTCGCTTCTCTCGTCCAACTGGGCCGGGCCTTCAATGACAGTCATAGACCGTCCCCATCGAGTGTAAGTGCCGTTTCCTTTTCTTCTAGCAATGCAATTACCAGCTTTGTGACAGGTGCTGATTTTTGTTCCACAGCCCTCCATTGTCACCTCCACAGATTTCTCACCCGTACAGTGCGGCAAACGGCATTGGACAAACGTTCAGAGCTATGGAGAGACTGCCACAGTATTCGAATGGTATGCCGCCTCAGATAAGTCCGGGCTCTTTTCCATCAGGGATCAGGTATCCAGCTACTTATCCTCCTCGCATCAATGGTCAATATCCCTTTTCCTTCCCGGATCCAGCTTTTCCAGGTGCGAACATGTCACAAGATAGCCAGAGCTGTGCTGGCCGAGATGGGCCCCCGTTCCATGAAACGAATGTCCTCCATCAGGTGTTGACGCTTCGTGGGCAAAGCCTCGTGCCAGAAATCACCGCCAGCATACAGAAAGGCTTTTTCCAGGTTGACCGCAAGTGGACATGCTACCGTCGAAACTACTTTGCTGTACAATGTGCATTCAACTTCAGAAACAGCATTGCGGAAGCACCACTCTACCTCAACAAGAATGGCTCGGAAGAATTGATTCAAAACTTTGCTGTTTCCATTTCTGCAAAGACTGCAGCAACCAACAATGGTGAGAGCGAAAGTCGGGGCTTGGTCCAGCATACTCCCAAGCGGGAAAAGGCAACAGAGCGCGTACCCGGTCGGCAGCAAATTGCGCCCTCGCACAGCCATGGGTTGGGTCCCAATGGCACATACTCAAGTGCTGGACACATGTACCCAGGCGCGAATCACCTCCATTCCACCAGGGGCAGCTTCGGGTCTTTCGACACTCCGGGAGCCAATTCTCCTCCAACCAACTTCACATTCGAGCGGATTCAATTTCAGAAGGCTACCGCAAACAATGGCAAACGGCGAGCGCAACAACAATACTTCTTGGTGGTTGTGGAGCTTGCCGCCAACATTGGAAGGCAAGGTCACGATGACTGGGTCATCATTGCTACCAAGGAGTCTGACCCTATGGTGGTGCGTGGTCGTTCGCCAGGCCATTACAAGGATAACGGACGCCGAGACAGTCAAGCGAGTATGGATCCCGACTGTGGAAGTGGTCATGGAGCAAGTGCACATACTGGTCCTCTTTCGTCTGGGGCCTTTGGTCATGGCCACCCTTCAGTAGCTTGGGATGGCTATGGGCCAAACAGACATTACGGCGGATCCAACTACCGCCACGCAGGGAACTCTCGCTTCTCACCAGCAAGCGTGGTATCCTCGAACACACAGGGAGGGACGACAACAGACGCTGAGATCAATCCCTCAAACTCACACACGAGGAAATCATCGTTCACCTTGTCCTCCGAAACGTCCGCGCTTACACCACTTTCGGAAGGCAGTGACGACATCATGTTCAGCAGTCTGGACCGTCGCAGTATCAGCCGGAAGAGGCCGTTGGAAACTGATGAGGAAGGGGATTATCTGCGATTTCCATTGCGAGAACCATACACCGATGCCATGTCAGCGCTCCCCGACTTCTCAACTAGGGCATACTCCAAATTGTTGTGCGCGTCATCATGACCGCCAGCTAACGAGGTGGACAGTCATGGATCAAGCATATCTCAATTTTTTACGACACGATATCTCATCAAGACATTATTGACATATATAACGACTTCAACTGAATCCTTGGTCAGCATTTCTGGAATCATGTTGTACGACGGCGAAAGCGCGTTGCACCACGTGGAACACAACAAGGGTTTCACAGCAGCTAGAGATCCCCAATGCATTGCAGGGTGCATAGCGCACCACAGGGCCCACAGAATGAGACCTGGGCCGGGACATGATGGGTTTCATTCATTATACAGTCATTCATTTCACGGTCTAGGAGGAATAGGTATTTACACCACTGCATCAGCGATATACATGCCAAGGTATATATTTCATGGAACAGCTGGAACGGAGTAAGGAACGAGCTTCAAAGGTCAGTGAGTGACTACTGTTAGGCTGATGCATGAGATATGGCCTGGTGACATTGACTTGCGGCTGGATCTGGATAAACTCAAGGGGACGGGAAGTGGGACATCACAGCACGACATGACGATATGACACGGCACATGATCAGCTCGCTACTTGAAGATTTGGACAAGCTTGTTTTCCACCTTGGGGCCTAGGCGTGCGTCGGCAAATGGGAGAGGCACCGACGAGGACCACTGGGAGCGACAAACACTGCTGGATGTGTTGGAGCATGGGACGAGTCGGCTAGGAAAGCAGCAATTGGAGCGGAGGACACACGGCTGGCGGCCCCTTCTGTGACATTTTGAGGTAGCCTCTGCAGGAATCATGTTCATTCTGACACCCCTTCCCGTCCACTAGGACACCAACCCAAGTCTCCATGACGGCTTTCACATGCATGTTGACACCGCTTGCCTTTAGCTGGAGCGGACCCACGACCTGCCCGGGTCGTCCCTGCCCTTGCAGCAAGGAGCTAATCGCGGTTGAACAATGTCCTCGAGATCGGGTTGCACAATCATACACGGGCACCTCCATCGTATCGTGTCCCAATTCGTCTTGTATGTGCTGATCTTAAACAGGTTGGCGCTGCCTCGGCTTGGGCCCGTTGCGAGGCGTGATCGCCTTATGACGCTATCAAGACATGTCAGGAGACGAAGAGAACGGTCTCTAAGCAACTTGCGAGTGTTTGGGCGTCACCTGCCTCTGCATCCCTCGGCCCTTTTCGCCAACAAAGAAGAGTCGACTCCACAAGTCGAGAATGAACTCCCAACAAAGAGCAGAATGTGACGAGTCGACTTGCACTAGAGCCTAGGGGCAGCTTCCCCAACTCCCGACAGGAATGCTGCAGCAGAGCTGGAGGACATGCATGAAGGACAGCTCTCCTGTGGACTCCTGAACGCAAATCCAGCCTCACTTGGCTGGGGTCACTGTGCCCTTGAAACGAGTCAGAGGCCGCCAGGGGGTCGAGCCGTGCGCGATGGCAAGCAAGCCTAGAGTAGCTTACAGGGTGGATGGCAGGTGAAAGGGTGGGCACAGCCTCAGGGCGTAATGGATCCGCAAATAAACATGGATTTCGTGGATGCACAATCTCTCTCTCCCAACCGCCAGCGTGCATCCCGAGCCCAATGCTAGGCCCGCTCCTCGCAGAGGGAGAGGCTCCACAACCTCCTGCACAGGGCTTTGTACGATGTACCTTGACAGTTCAGCTTGCTGAAATGCTGATCGGCCCAAAGATGTGGTGGACTGACATCTCAAAGCCACCAAGCCGCTTGAATCACCCTCCTCACCACAGGCCAGAGACCACAACTCGGAAGCGATTGGCAGCCAAACTTGGTGACAAGCACGCGACTGAAGAACAAAGACCTAGACGCTAACCCAGCCCAGTCGTCCTCCGAGGTTTGGAACTGCACATGTCGCCGCACGTCTGGCATTCACTTCACGGGTTCGACTAGCGCAATGTATTTCTCGCCGGTCCGAGGCAACGCACAAAGGACCTTGGATTGCAGGGGTGGCATCAGCAGGATGGCCATCTGGCAGACCTGGGCGACTAGCCTCCTCGTACCGAAAGGCGGCTTCAAATCACAGTCCTCAGAGCTGGCACAAAGGACTCTTAGCTGCCCCCAGGAACAGGCGATGACACCAATTGACCTGCAGTGGTGACATGGTCGGTGCGTCTGTGTGTGGCTCTCCGCTCCGTCACGACGTGCATGTCACGAGTGGCAGACACGAGAATGGGCTTTGTAAATCCCGCACAAGATCACGGATGCTGTAAGTTACACCAGATTTGTCCGACGGCCTCCCTCCAGATGGAACTCGGCGACTTGGAGCGAATGTCGTCAAAATAGGCAAAGAGCAAGTCACAGCTAGCCCCAAGCCGGGCCCGACACCGACGGCCACAGCGACATGGACGTGGGCGTGTGCATGGGCGCGCGGACGCGGAAGGGGAACCTGCCGCGAGGATCGAGAGCCCCGGCGTACGAATGTCACCATACGCTTTGGGCTAATTAACTGTCATTAGTCCAAACTCTACTCTTCATTCTCGGATACGGGCTTGGCAGACGACCTGGCCGAGGCGGGCGATCTGCTCTCTGCCACGGGTCCCCTGTATCCTTAGAGCCATGACCGCTATGAAGACCGCTCTCCCAGCGGCGAAGTGATCCCCTGGGATGGACGTCGGCTTGAAAGAGGCATGGATATTCAGTCTGCCCGATGGAGACTCCTAGCGCCTCTCCCTCATGATACCGCGAGACCCTGCATGGACGCCGCCGGCTGTGCTGTAGCGACCTATGAGGAACAGGAGCCAGGCTCCAGATGAGTCCAAAGAGACGGGAGCCCACCACCCTCCAGGGCCGAGCAGACAATTTGCTAACTTGGCTACGAGCGCTGAAGATCAGGTGAGGCCAACTTCCGCACCAGACAATCACCATGTCGGTCACTTGAAGCACACCCGCCACGGTCAACAATCACACGAGGACCAGGACCGGGAACAGCCCCACGGAGACACAAATGCCCATCAACCATTACAAGTGCTGCTACGTATCCGCAACCCATTATCTGCACGAGCCGCGTTGACCAGGGATGTTGATTGCCCCGGATGCTTCAGCCGCCGGGAAACGCGCTCTTGACCTGATCGGATCGGCGTCTTTCAAACATGGAATTCAATTTCCTCATGCTGCATCCGATGTTTTTACGAAGGTTTGGTGAAAAACTTGCTCGGCACGAATGGCATTTTGACCACCTCCGCTTTCCTCACGTTTTTGCGCACCTTGACCCCGACCTGCGTGCCCTTTTTGTGGAGGCCGTTCTTGATGTATCCCATGGCGATGTTCTGCCCATCCAAGCTTGGACTGGGAGATCCTGAGGTGATGCGCCCAATGACCTCGTTGTCGTGTTCGAGATCGACGATCTCTGCGCCCTCGCGCGCAGCGGGGCCCTTTTCGATCAGGAGCCCAACTCGTCGCTCCGGCATGCTCTTCGGCGCCGCGAGCTGCTTGTTGATGGTCTCATGGCCGTTGAAGGCGGGGGAGGGGTTTTCCCCGCGGCGAGACTTGCCGACCAACCAGCCCAGAGCTGCCATTGGTGGTGTGATCTGCTCGTTCAGGTCGTGGCCGTACAGGCACATGCCAGCCTCTAACCGCAGCGAGTCTCTCGCCCCGAGCCCCGCCCAGCGGACCTTGGACTGGTCCGCTGTCAGCGCCTTTGCGATGTTGGTGGCCAGGTCGGTCGCGTCTCCATTTTCAGGGGGAATCGAGATCTCAAAGCCATCTTCGCCGGTGTAGCCCGTACGAGTAATGAGGAGAGACGGCGTATTCATGCCTGACTCGGGTAGTGTGAGTTGAACCCACCGACTAGAGCCAAAGTACAGTGTCTCCAGGCTCGTGTCGAGACCTTCATCCTCCGTGTCATGGAAGACGAGGGCTTGCAAGACCTCTGCGGCTTGAGGACCTTGAAGTGCCAACAGCGCGTGGTGGTCAAGGACGTGCCAGTTGATCTTTTCCTTCGAGGCGCCCCGGGCTTTCAAGAAGCTGCCCATCTGCTCGTCGAGGAACTTCAGATCCTTCTCCCGACAGTCGGCATTCGTGACAAAGTAGAACCCATCCTTCCCAATGCGGGAAATCACCGTGTCGTCCACGATCCCGCCTTGCTCATTCAGCAGACATGACAGGGTCGAGCGGTGCTTCTCCAGCTCCTTCAAGGCCGAAGGCGTGACCGTCATCAAGAACTCCTCGGCCAATTCGCCGGAGAGTTTATGCTGGACCATGTGAGAGACGTCGAACAGGCTGGCGTGTTGGCGCGTCCAGAGGTGGGATTCCTTGTGGCTGAGGTCTGGGTACTGCAACGGCATGGAGAAGGACGCGAATGGCACCATTTTGGCATCGAGGGAGACATGCAAGTCGTACAGCGGCGTGCGCTTGAGCTCTTGGCTCGACGCCGTGGAAGATGCATGCCGTACCTGGGGCGAGGGACGCGATCCTCCCACCGTCGGAAAGCTCGGTTTCGGGACGGGTAGCGGGATGGGTATCATTTCTGGTGGGAAGCGACATGTCGGGCGTTGCTGTGATGGCGAGGATGATGTGATAAGAAAGCTCAGCTGCCTTCGCGGGATGGTTGAAGGTCGTTTGCTCGCCCTGCAAGCCGTGACCAGCAGAGGCCTCATTCCTTGACGTGCCGGCATCTTGTTTGCTGTGTCCCCCGCGTCGTGCCGCTCGATTGATCGCAGCTTCTTATCCGCCGGGAGATATGAGGTGATGTGTACCACTCACTTTACGTTGCCTTTGAGCGATTGCCCAGTTTTCTCCTTGCAACCTCGTCTCAACACATCATGAGCTAGCTGTTGAGGACAGCTTTGACCTCGAGCTGAACAACAATTTGTATCGAGTGATTGATTGGTTTGATGTATGCTCTTCCCGTACCTTATCCTGATGTGAAAAGATATCCTCAATCTCGAGAGGCTGGAAAGCCGAGGCGGAGAGGTTTGCGTCTTTCCCGCATTCTCCATCTCACGGCACTGACCAATCCGATCATCTGACGCTGAGCCTCTAGCCTCAGTTAAGCCTAGCGTCCACAAATAAGTCTTGGCACAGTTTGTCGAACTCGCAACTTTTTCGTCTCTCACTGCAGTTCTGTTTCTTTTTCCTTTTTCTTCCACCCATCTCCGCGCTCGAAGGATCGCATTCAAAGCTCACGCACAGCAGATGTCCACCAGCCTCTGCATACCCTCTAGCTTTGGGAGAAAGTCCCCGGACCGCCCTACCTTTCCGCGCCCCCATGTGCGGTTAAGAACGTCAGGACCTGCCGCGAGGCACCGCCATAAAAGCACCATCACTGCGGTTTTTGCCCTCCCAAACCTGCGCCTCCCGCTCTTTCCTCAGGCCCCCCCTGAGCTACAGCCCGCCGACCTTACCGTCGCTTGTATTCCTTGCCTCCGTGCGGGCGGCTGTGTGGTGTCTCACGTCGACGAGAGATTCGTCCTGGAGAGTGGATGAAGATACGAGTCCGCTCTCCGTTACGGGATGTTTTTTTTTCTAATCTTCTCTGAAGCCGAGACGCTTGACCTCACCCCACGGGGGTTTGCGAAGAGATGGCGAGGGTACGTTATGAACAATAACATGATTGGGCGTGTGCTGTCCTGCTTGGGGATTCACCCTGAGGAAGCTACGGAGTGATTTTTGGAGGTTGCGCAATTCGTCATATGTTGAAAGTTATGCGATTGCTCTGGCTGGTGTGGCTGTCTCCCTCTCGGTTGAGCGGGGAGATGGTCGCCCGAGGCCGAGTAACTCGATGGGGCTTATTCTCGAGGCGCGGAGCACATTGTCCACCCTTTTTTTTTTGGGTCTGTAGCTTATGGCAAAGCGGCGACTTCGCGAGAAGTTGCAGATGTCCTGTCGAAGGGACCGGACTCGTCTAATTCGGGGCGTGCGCATGGGCGTCGACAGATAAGCTTCACGTACAGGGAGTCTATGACCTCGTCAGGCCCTTAACTTGAGGTCGCCTCGATGCTGCAAACGCAGTGCAGTGCATGACAGGCAGGACACGAAAAAATACCGTCGGCGGCGGCGGCGGTGGTGGTGAGTGGTTCTCAGATGATGAACTTCCAATCAACATAGAGTCAAGCACTTAGGCCGCCGTGACCTCGAAATGAGCACAGCCGGTCGGTGACGCGAACATGATTGCTTTAGCCCTGATGAGACCACGATGATGCACCGGGCTAGACAGTATGTATGTGTTATCTGAGCCTGGAAAAGAGCAGAACTGCGGTTGGTTGTTGCAGTAGTTTCTTCGCTGTGTGACATGTATATATGGGCGCGCAGAGTTTCTCGCCCGAATGCTACGCTGTTAATCCACCGGCATCGGTATAGGCATGGGCCCTGGCCCTTTCTGCTTCGTTTTCGCCTTTTGTCCGCCTGTATTTGACTGCAGCACATACTGCACAAGATAGACCACGACGTCGCCCACCAGCGCAATCACCGTCGCACAAGCCGTGCTCCACACGTTGATGCTCACCCCCCCGTACGGACACCTAGGAAAGCCCAACAACCACTCCACGTACCACGGGAACCAGCCGCGCGGGTACGTGAACACTGGTGTCTTCGCGTGCCAGAATTGCAGCCCGAAGCGTAAGCCGCTTGTACAGGTCCATCGTATCGCCGTGGCTTTGGTGTCGAAGGAGGCGCGGGCGGAGGATACGGCGGCGGCTGTTGTGGTTTAAAAAACAACACATTAGCAAATCCTCCGGTGCGCAAAAACGTCGAACCCATGCCCGGAGAGCACGGTCCTCGTCGCCGATTGGTGATCGTACCTTTCTTATCATGCTCCTCCAAAGCCTTGTCGTGCTGTCTTCGCAACTTGGCCCATTTTGAGAATTCATCCTGCGCGCTCACGGCGTTCATCTCCCGCTTGAGCCGCACGACTTCCCTGCGCAGGCGGATTTGTTGCTGCATGTCCCTGGACGACTGGAGCGGGAGGCACGTGTAGATCTGCCATAACTACATAAATCCCTTATTGTGAGCGATATCCAATACAGAACGGGGATGACCAGGCAGGTAGAAAGATTGGAATGGACTGGACTGGACAAGGGGGGAAACAAGGTGCCACGCATACATACCAGGTCATTGATGGGTTTTGAACCGATGGTGAGCACGAGGTGGCAGACGAGTTGGATCACGAAGACGGTGATGAGGAGAGAAGGCATGATGGCGCGCATCGACGACCTCTGGGCCTCGCGGTCATGGGTATTTGGCGACCGTGTGAGGTCGAGGTGGAACAGAATTGCGCGAAGTCCACAGAGCGAGTAATTGAGCCCGGACGTAGCACAAACGTGGACCGAATGAATTTCGTGGGGTGAATGAAGCCAGAGTGCAGACAGACTGGGAAGTCGGCGAGTCAGGGATGACGTAGATTCGTGTCTGCTTGACTCGGCATCAAATCGGTCGACTGGTGAAGTACCTCGTCGACCTCCTGCTTTCATGCTTTTGTTCTTGATGTGACTGAGGATACACCTGTCTCGGCGAGCTCGTTGGGTTGTAAATCCAATTGACTGACTACTTCTCCAAGAGCATGTAGAGACATACTAACTCGCCTCGAGGTTTTGGTCCTCTTCAGCGCAAAGTCAAAGACAATGAAAATACGACAAGGCAACCAAGACTAGGGGAAACGATTGATTGTATTCCTCGTCGGCTGTTCGATGACCGTTCCATGACAAGTACTGCGGAAACATCCCGAAGGGAGAAGGGGATCTTCATCTGTGATGAATACCTCTATAACTCCGATTCTCTAATACTGGTCACTTCGATGTGGGTGAGAAGCCAGCTGCCTTCTCTACAGCACGATGAGCAGCCTCTCTCCCAGCTCCCTTCCGAGCGGCCGCCTCGCTATTATATCTGAAACTACGGAGGCTGGAAGGTGTCCGGAGCCATGTTCGCCATGTTGTCCAGATATCCGCTGTCATGGGCCAGTTTTTGGTCTGTGGTGAGGGATCGGGGTCCTTCCGAGGTCGAGTTGGGATCCGGGCTTGAATCGAGTATCTTCGGTGGAAAAAAGCCAGCAGGTGATCTCTTTCCAATGTTGGATTGGAGTCACTCGGTATGTAGGAATAGCATGGATGCAAGGTCCGTGGTTCAGTACGAATTAATACAGATCCAGGCAAACAATAGATCCTGAGTACATGGCAGCGTCTCAATGGCAGCGATAAACATTACCTCGTTGATCGAGTGTTGACGACCAAGAATTGAAGGTTGCGACAAGCGGGCATGCGATCAACGCACTTGCCTCGGTGGCGCTTCTCGAGGAGCATAACCCCTTGGGTACCACGGTGGGAAAGACAGTCTCTGAGACAGTAAATCCTTTGCTTGGGTCTTTTCTTCGTTCTCGAACACTTGAACATTGGCGTCAACTGTAGCACTCGCATATAGCACGGACAAAGAGAGATTGTAATTCGATCAGGGAATCTCGGCGCAAAAGGTCGTCACCTCTTCGACACCCGCCAGTACTGCTAGAAGATCTCTCGACTGACTGAAGAGCTACCGGAGACAATGGTTTATTTTATGCTTTATCGAGTATCATTCCAACTCGGGAGTCAGCTCAGAACAAAGGGGTCATCACACACACATGCGCATGCGTCGCATCATCCTGGCCCAAAATCCCCGGTCGTCAGGATAGGAAGATGGCATACACCATCCTCCGTCTACTTGTGCAATGTCCATCTAGGACTTGACAGTATCCCAACCTACCCAAGTCCGCGGCATGACCCTCCAAACCATCACTTCGCCACTCTTCAAGTCGCCCACCTTGAAGCTCTCCTCTCGCACCTTCGGCTTTTTGCCCTTTTCCAAATCCCTTCCTTGTTCCCACGCCCTGATTTTCTTTTTCGTCCCGTCCCAGTCGATCACCACGGCGACGTGTTCTGGTTTGCCCACATCGAGACTGTATTTTTGGTGCAAGCTACCCTTGTGGCCCGAGAATTTGGCGTTGCGGAAGGTGACAATGTCACCCGGGCGGATCTCGTCAAATTGCTGCGTGGAGGCATTGCCTAGATTCGCGTATACGAGGGCACCGTACGCGCGTGTGCCGATGGGAAGAAGTGCTGTCGTGTGAGGCTTCATAAGTTCGAGCACGAACCCCCGTGCAGAGCCATCGGCCACAGTGGTCCCGGCAAGGCCACTGGCGACTCTTGCCATCTGCTTCCCATACTGTTCTGAGGCGGTCTCGAGCTGGTCTCGCCGAGGGGCTGGCGGCGGTCGCTCATGATTCTGCTCGAGCGTGACGTGCATGGGGTCGGCGGATTCATAGCTGGCGTTGATGGTCGTTTGAGAGTAGTCCATGTAAAGCACGTAGACGTCCTTGGAGATAGTTGTTCTGCCTCCACGCTTAGTGGAGGAATTCGCTTCCATTTCATATAGAATATCTGGCCTGCCTTGTAATGAAGGTGGCAGCAGGTTGTCCTGTGTCCACCAGAGCGATTTTTTCCCCAGGTCAATGTCCGAAGCAATGAAGCCCTGCTCACTGCCCCGAGAATGATCCATTGAGCGACGAGAAAGTGTGCCGGATCTTTTCAGGTCAGCAGGCGCTTCCGGGGAACCACCGGTGGGAGGCGGAGGAGCCAAGCTGGAGGGTGGGATATATTCAGGTCGCTCCGGTGGCGGCGGCGGAGGGGCCGGCCTCTCCGCAGGCGGTGGTGGTGGAGCATGGGCTGCCTCATCTCCGCCATACATATCTCCCTCTTCAAGTTCCTCCTTGGGGGACTGCAACGTTGTGGAATAGGCTGCTCTGGCAACGGGTATGGGTGGGGCGTGCATGGGCGCAGAGTAGTTATAGTTATGTGGATCATACTCCTCATTTTCAGGAGTCTTGGGTGCAGGTACTGGTGGCGGAGCCGCACGTGGAGCGTCGACAGACTTCCTTGACTTTGGTGTTTGCACAGACGGTGGCGGAGGTGGTACGTCTTGAGGTATACTGACCGGCGGCAAAGGAGGTGCATTTCGAGCAGGCGGGCTCTTTGGTGATTTAACATCATCAGTAAGCATTCCTTCGTCCAGACTCGAGTCCCGATTGTGAGCTCTCAACGCATCCTTGTGCTTCGCGTCAGAGGCGATATCAGTATCATAATCCCCTTCGTACTCGGTGACTTCCTCTTCATCCTCCAAATTAGTCTTTGGAGAATGGACACTGCGGAAGGCTCCTGAATCCGTTGTTGAACGGCGACTTGGAGGTGCGCCTGGTGGAGGAGGCGGAGGAGCTCTTGTAACAGGCGAGGCTGGACTAATCGGAACTGGAGGAGGCAATCTGGACGCCCGTTTCTCGCTGGGAGGATAGATAGCCTCTTCAGCTGTGTCCAGCTTTGGAGGCTCGGGTTGTCTGGTTGGTGGGAGCGGTGGAACAGCTGGAGGGCTAGCTAGACTGTCGGCAGCTTGACGGTCGTTGTCCTCGGTATCCCCTGGTTCCTCGCTTTCTTCGTAGCCAGACGTGTCCGGAGCGGCTTCAGGTAATGAGGACGGTAGTGGAGGGATTGGTCGCGCTATGAGAGTCAGCAATGCCCCCGAGGCTTGAGAACTTTACATACAGGTGGGCGATTGAGGGACGGGCGGAGCTGCCCTTGGCCCAGTAGGCGGAGGCGGGGGTGCGGGCCTTGTGTCACGCGGTGGTGGTGGTGGTGGTGGAGCAGCTCGATCTTTGAGACGTTAGTAGACATATACACGGTGCCCAGTTCACTGGACATACCTTGAGGCACGGGAGGGGCGGTTCGATCTGTGGAACGGCGTTGCAAAGGTTGCGGGGAAACATAATCATCAGATTCGCTGGGGACGGCTGGTGCTTGAGGTGTGGGCTGTGCGGTGTCATTGTCGTCGTCGTCTTTCGGAGAAGCTGATACCTCTTCTGGGCGTCTGGGTAGCGACTGTGCCATGCCCGGTAGCGCCATGATTGGAATTGGAGCAGCTCGTTCTTGAGGTTGCTCTTGAGCATGGCTTTCCGTTGCCTGCCGGGAGCCTTCTGAAGACTTTGGTTTTCTGCCTGCACCAGGTAGGCCTACTCCCCCTGGAGGACCGAACATACCCATCATGCCCATCCCTCCGCTCATCTTGGCCATTCTCTCTCTCAGTTCCCTTCTGCGGCGAATCTCCGGGTCTTCTTCCTCTGATTCCTCCTCCTCATCTTCGTCATCTTCAGCCTTTTGTTCTTGTGGCGTTGGCTTTTGCGGCGCAGCTGCTGGAACTGGTAGATCTGTGCCTTTCGACTTTGGTCGCTCTTCTTCCGTAGAGGTCTCCTGCATATCGTCTTCGTCCGCGGCACCCGAATCGTCGGCATCATTGGTATCGCTGACGAGCTCTCGAGATGGTTGAGGCTGTGGCGTCCCCAGACCTGTCGTTCGACGTGAAGGTGGAGCAGGCTCGGGCTCGTGCTCGCCTTCAGCAAGTTCAGCCGATGGCCGGCTCACTGTCTCGTTCGAGTCCAGTCTTATAAGACCCGGTGCAGTTTGCGGGACCTGTTCACCAGACTCGGCGGTCTCAACTCTCTTCTTGGGTGGTTTCTTTGGCTTCTCCTTCTTTTCAGCATTTCGAGCCGCCTGTTCCAATTGCTGTTTCTGCAGGAGGGCTATCCTTTCTTTGAGACTTTGTGGTTTCGGTTGGTCTTCGGCGTCGGGCTCAGACGGCGCTGCCGCCTCAACAGGCTCCCTGGATTCGGGCTCATTTACGCTAGGATCTTCCTCGCGTTTATAGGGCTTTGAAATGGGGGGTTCTCGTGGTGGAGGAACATAGGCGTTCCTGCTGGGCGGAGGCGCAACAAACGGTTTCTTGATGAAGCCAGTGCTCGGGCCCCCTCCTCCGGGCTTGAATGGTGCCACTGGCGCTGCAGCCGGTCTGTTGAACGCAGCAATCCTGTCCTTAAAAGAACTCGAAGTTGGTTTCTCCGCGACTGGAGGGGGAGCCTTCGTCGAAGGAGCGGAAGACGGTCCAGAGGCAGGCGCAGCGGCAGCAGCTGGCTGGGGCTTTGGAGCTGGCGGAGGGGCCTCGGGTTCTGATCTAGCTTGCTCCGGTGGCTCCCTTGTAGGTTCCTTCTCTTCCGCGTGCACAGCTTCTGGAGTGTCGTCCGTCGGAGGTGCTGGTTGAGAAGGTGCGGGCTCAGGGACGTTCACCGATGGTTCTGGAGCAGGAGCACGCTTCGGGGCACGCACGGGTCGTGAAGGGATTGCCGGTTCATACTTTTCGACAAAATTCCTAGGGAATATGCCCTCGAGCTTCTCTCCACTGGGGCTCACAAATTCCCCGGTGAACCAGTCTGCGTCCTCGTCCTCTGTGACTGTGATTATCTGCCCATTGTCGAAACTGAGGTCGTCGGGCTCCTGCGACTTGTATTCATAGATGGCCTTGACTTTGAAAGGCACCGTAGGCATGTTGGCTCGTATCTAGAGGCTTTCGCGGCGCGATGGAGCCGAGTTTGTGCAAAGAGTCGAAGCTGCAATGATCTTACTTCCCGCAGACGGTGACGCAGCGCCTGCGCCACCCTTGCCCAACGCTCCGGTGCCAAGGTCAGAAATGATTGACCGTGAGACTCTTGATCACCTGAACATCGGCCTGAAGGTATTGCAGAGGAAGAAAATGACTAGCTGGCGGGTGCGGTCCACGGAGGAGTAAGAGTGTGCTGTGTAGCAACGTGGGGCATTTGGCCCTTTGCTGCAACTACCCGGTAACCTGTCCACTTAGCCTGGTTACTTACTTAATCAGACCAGGCTGCGTTCGGTGACAAGTTCGAGATATTCGCCGTGAAACCGTGTACACTTGCATCATCCTCTGTGCGACCGGTCAAAGATACCCGCGGGCGACTATCGCGATTCTCACAATTTTCCAAGGCAAAATTCTAATTTCCGCAGAGACTGTTCGTGGCTACAAGCGGGTGAAGGCGCCCTGGGAGTATGGCGCAACATGGCCACAGAGAAATCTAAGTCAACTGACCAGGCTCGCGTTCGTGCCACTGCCTTGCGCCAAGCCAAGGACATCGAAGACAGAAAGAAACTGCAGACTCGCATAGCCGACCTCGTCGTGGAGGCTTTTGATCTTCCTTCCAGATCCGATGCTGACCCGGCCAACCCAGACCCCGCAGACGCTTCGTTGTTCAGACACTGTCTGAGCCTGTTCCAAGCCTCTGACCTTGATGATCTCATCTACGAACGAAACGTAGACAACCGATGTGGCTACGCTCTTTGTTCGAGACCTAACCAGAAACTGGCGCATGGCGGCGAGAAGGTCTGGAACCGGAAAGGTGGCAAGGACTTCAAACTCATCAACAGAACCGAGCTGGAAAAGTGGTGCTCAAAGTCTTGCCAAGAGAGGACTGCTTTTGTGCGAGCCCAACTGGGAACGGAGCCGGCGTGGCTTCGGATTATTAGGGCTGTTGACATCAAGCTGCTCGATGAACTTGACGCTGACAGTCTGACCAAGTCTTTCAAGGTAGATCCTGGATCTGAATGCCGGCCCATGTCGTTAGGAAAGTAGCTGACCACGTCTAGACGCTAGCGATAGCGAGAGCCGACGATGACGAGATGGCTAGGAAGATGCAAGCCCTCGCACTGGAGCGCGGCGAGCTTGATGTCAAATCCGACGACAGCTCTGTTAATGTGACGGAGAGATCAACTGACATGATCCCCGAAGCTCCAACCTTGCAAGGAAGCCATCGAGAAGGTGTTGTTGAAGGCCATGCACCACGAAAGGTGCATTTTTCGGGGAAGTGACACAGTCGCCCGCACTGACCCAAGCAATATCGACGTGCTGGTTTTGCTGAAGATTCAGGAGCCATACCGACTGCTACTGGGCAATGTTGCAGGGAGGATGAAAGATTCAACCGCACGGTGCAGCCTTGATTTGAGCATTCTGCTCTTCTGCCAGTCCAGTATGGGCTGATAGCAGTCACCACTCTCGGTTCATAAGCAGATAAGAGCAGTTGCATAAGTGCAGAGGATCAGTACAAATCGATAGCCGCGCGTTCCGATCGAGCGACATTCATGGAGAGGCTTGAGGACAGGAAGAAGTATGGCTGCTGGCATGAACGATATCGTGCGCCATTTTGACCTCGCTGCATCGAGTATTCCTCTTCATGTCTGCTTATTATCGTCCAAAAGCGAAATATGCTCTTTCAAGAGGTTCCCTCTGGTATTCCCATGCCAACCAATCGCTTCTTGTGGTAGGTAACAGTCCCATACTGTTCACTTTGTAGATGCCCAAGGCAAGTAGCAGACACTGCATCACAATGTACAACGCCTTGACGCCGAGCATCTGCGTGCGATTGCCAGGGCTCTCGAATCTTGCGAATTGTGTGTTTGTCTGGGATATCGCCTGGATAGGGTTCTTGAATCTGTCCCGGGGTTAGGACCGCGGTCGTGGGCGTAGACACGTCGAGCTTACAGCATGAAGACCATCATGATTGAGAATATCTGAAGGGAGTTCCCGGACATGTAGCCCATAATAGCTTGCATGGGGAGTTGTTTGGCGGGGCCGAGTGCGACTTCCCAGGCTTTCTTCAGCTTCAATGTCTCTGTCTCTTCCGGCGTTGGGGGTTTGCGTCCAGTCCCTTGTGATTTCTGTCAGACGGTTAGCAGACTGCGATGGATGTTGCTTCGAAACAGCGTGCCTGTTTTCCTGTGAGTGCCTTTGAGCTTGAGTAACCCGGGGGATCTGGGATGCTGGCAGCATTCCTCGGCTTTGCGGGGACTCCGTTATTCAGATCGAGGACCCATTTTGGCGGTGGAGGGACCATGTTGCCTGATTTGTACAGCTTGATGTTTCCAATACTCGGCATCAAGAGAGAGACCGCTACCAGGACAGAACACGCAGGACAGTGCCAGTCGTTGCACAATCGGCCGGAAAATTGTAAGTTCCGAAGCCCTTGGCGTGAGCGTGAGCGGCCTCGTCGTGGGTGCGAGGCTATTCAAGCCTCCTTCCCTTACATCCGCTTTCAGGAGTCTGATATTGCACAAGTTCACCTGAGGGCGGCATTGTTTCCTCTTTATTATAGCAACTATTTGCCCCTCTTGAAGCAACCGTCCCATTGCCATGCGGTGACGCGAGACACGATCCGCTGGTCCCAACAGCACGATACGCATATTCAGGACTGAAACCGGGGCCCCGAACTCAACCAGGTGTAAGACGGAACAGCAAGAATGTCGTCCGGCCACGGAGATGCGAAGCTCTTTGCCAGGGTAAGTCGTCTCTCTGTTCCCTTTCTACCTCGATGGTATTCTCAGCAGTTCTTGCCGTTTGCATCGCACGTTCTAGGCTGTCGTCCCCCTTCCAGACTGCCACCATTCCTGATGTAGTGCATGGTTGTTCCCGCGTTGGAATCCCGCGGATGATATCAAATACCCCAATGAAGTTTCACACATCCCACTTCTATCAGACATCATCACGAATGTGGAATACACGAAAGGCAGAACACCATCCGGTCGTATTCTGCAATGGCCTTGGCCGACTAACACGGACTTGTGGCTTACCCGGATACATAGGGCAAAGTTGCTGAGCTACGAGCAGAGCTCGCAAATGCGGGCAAGAAGGACAAAAACCACGCAAGCAAGAAGAATGCTCTGAAGAAAATCGTCGCAAACATGACCATGAGCAACAATGACATGGTCGCACTTTTTCCGGATATCGTGGCTTGCATGGAAATACCCGTGCTTGAGATCAAGAAGATGTAGGGTCAAGTCTTGTCATGTCGGTTGCAGCTAACGAGTATATCAGGTGCTTCTTGTATCTCCAACATTACGCAAGAACCAAGCCGGATGTTGCTTTACGGGCATTGCCAGTTCTGCAAGAGGTACGTCCATCTTGTTGCGTTGCTGGCTATTCTGATTTGTGATCACCAGGACTTGCAAGATCCGAATCCTCTAATACGAGCGCTCGCCTTACGCACGATCTCCTACGTCCATGTTCGAGAATTCGTCGAAGGGACTGTTGCGCCACTGAAAAAACTCATGGGAGATCAAGACCCTTATGTGCGAAAGACCGCTGCTGTAACGGTGGCAAAGATCTACGACCACGACAAGCGCCTCGTTGAAGGCTCAGACCTCATCGACAGGCTCAACAGGATGTTGAAGGACGAAAATCCCACCGTTGTGGCAAGCGCTCTTTCCGCTCTACAAGACATCTGGGAGCGAAGTGAGAACATCAAGTTGACTATCGATTATGCCAGCGCATCGAAAATTGTCTCAATCCTGCCCGACTGCAACGAGTGGTCACAGACGTATATTCTCGAATCACTAATATCTTACGTCCCGCACGATTCAGGAGAAGCTCTCTTGCTGGCAGAAAGAATCGCATCCCGGCTCTCGCATTCGAACTCAGCCGTGGCGCTCACCTGCATTAGAGTCATTATGTACCTGATGAACTACATTGCCGATCAGAAAAAGGTTGATGAACTCGCGCGCAAGCTATCTCCTCCTCTAATCACACTTCTCTCGAAACCACCTGAGATACAGTACCTTGCCCTCCGAAATGCCATACTCATCCTCCAACAACGGCCAGAGGTTCTGCAAAACGACATCCGGGTCTTCTTCTGCAAATACAACGATCCTATATATGTTAAGGTCACAAAGCTCGAGTTGATATTCATGCTCGCAAATAAGAACAATATCGGAGTCGTCCTCAATGAGCTGCGAGAATATGCGACAGAAATCGATGTCCAATTCGTACGCAAGGCTGTTCGAGCAATCGGAAAGCTGGCCATTAAGATCGAGCCAGCAGCCCGACAATGCATCGAAAGCTTGCTTGAGCTTGTCAACGCTAAGATACCTTATATTGTCCAGGAGGCAACCGTGGTCATTAAGAACATTTTCCGCAAATATCCCAACCAGTACGAATCGGTCATCTCGACCGTCATCGGCCAAATCGATGAGCTCGATGAGCCCGAAGCCAAAGCGGCCATTATCTGGATCATAGGGGAGTATGCAGATCGCATTGATAACGCCGACGCCCTGCTCCAAGACTACTTGTCCACCTTTCATGAAGAGCCGGTCGAGGTTCAACTTGCTCTCTTGACGGCAACTGTCAAGCTGTTCCTGCACCGACCAACCAAGGGATCCTCGATTGTTCCGCAGGTGCTAAAATGGTGTACGGAAGAGTCGGACGATCCCGACCTACGTGATCGAGGGTTCATGTACTGGCGCCTGCTCTCCACGGATCCGGCAACTGCCAAGAAAGTGGTCATGGGTACCAAGCCACCCATCACGGCCGAGAGCGAAAAGTTGGATCCGAATACCCTAGAAGAGCTGTGCCTAGGCATCGGTACCCTTGCAACCATTTACCTAAAACCGGTACAACAAGTCTTCCGCTCCGCCCGACCACGTCGCCTCGCGGAGTCACCTGCTCTCCAACGCAAAAAGGAAGACTTAAATCGCGCAATGACAGGCATGGACCTCGCCAACCCGCTATCTTTAAATACAGCGGCCATGTCACCCGGGGGTACCACTGTGCAAAACCACCAGGCGGCAGTCGCAGCTGCGGACGAATACTTCAAGAATCTCAGCTTGAGTGACAATAGCGCCGGGGACATCCTGATGAGCCCGACAAATGGCGGCGGGTTGGGGAATCCATACATCGTCAGCCAGAACGCGCCACAACACAGTTTCCACCCACAGACAAGTGTTGCAAATGACAAGGATCTTCTGTATTAGGAATGCGACGAAGACGTGATAGCATAGCGATGGGTGTTCGGCCGAGAGTGGAAAGGTAGCGTCGGTAGATGAACTCCTAGTAGTCTTGTTTCACCTGATTGTTGATATTCGCTTACATTGGGTTGGGGCAACTCTTCTATTTTCTCCAGGTGACAACTTTGTCCAGCAGGATGAGCAGGATGAGCAGGATGTCTGCATATCTCTACGGAGAGAGATCACACCAAAGGATTATCGGCTGCCGCTTCATACGATGTGGCCGCTTCATTTTCAAGTTCGGAACAACTCACGACAGCCTACATTTGCACAGACCTCATGACGGCCGCCACGACGAGGCTGAACCTCGTGCCTCACCAAAGCCGCGTTCCAACGCCATTGACTTTGGCATACCACGCTGGATCACATCCTTCCTCCACTGCAAGACCGCCCACGTAGAGTTCCTTGAAATTGTGAACGTGGAGTTCCCGTACTCCAAAGCGAACAGCGCCAGCTTCGAGCCTGGCTTCGGCCCTGACAGACCTGTCTTGAAAACGACCACTCTGTCCGAGACGTAATGTCCAGCGACAGGAGTCGTCGACACTGGCGTACAGAGAAGATTGCGATGATGATGTTACAGAGAGACGCTGAAGCCACAGCTGTAGCGCACTGAGAAGCCACCTAGTCTGTGATTTCTGGAAATTGCATAGATTCACCTGATCGGAGTACAAGGCTGCTGAAGAGCTGGAGGTACTTACACACCTCGAAGGTGTACGTACTGTTAATCAGGTCCCCGTGATTGTCGGGAACCTCGGTCAAACTTTATTCCCTCCGAGCTCGGTGCCATTGATATCATAATCTATCTGGCTGTCGCTGACTTAATGTTCCGATCAAACCACCCATGAATTAGTCCCGCGCATTTCAACAGTTATCCCTTTATCGCGTCCTAGGAAGCGCTCTCGACCCGTCCACCTGAAAGTCCCCCGCCCCGCGCCATCTGCGCAAAGCGACCATCTCTTAGCAACCTAGTAATCGGCCTTTTTCACATTTCCAATCCTCGCAATGGCATCGTCCGCCGAAGAAGAAGCCACCATCTCCATCCCCAGCCTCGCCTTCGTGGCCGTGCTGGGCTACTTTATATACCGATATTTCTTCTCCTCCTCGTCCACAAGTTCCGACTCGTCGGCGACGTCCTCTTCTACGTCGAGAGGCACGACGCCCGGGATCCGCTTCACCCCGGCGCAAGTCGATCAGATATCGCAGATGTTTCCGCAGCTGAGCAGACGGGACATCATGTGGGATTTGCACCGGAACCGGGGGAGCGTGCAGGCTACGACGGAAAGGGTGTTGATGGGTCGGGGACTGGATCCCGTAAGTTTCAACTATCGAGTGAGGGATCGATTGTCCAAGGACGAGATGCTGATAGCACTACAGGCACCGCCGTCGTTCCAACCGCCTCCCTCGTTCATGACCACGCCGTCTGACTCAACGGCAACGACTGTTCAAACAACAGCGTCAAAATCTCTTCCTCCCGATTTGATCACGCGATATAATTTACAGACGAAGATCAACTCAAAGGGCAAAGAGAAGGAGGAGGAGTCTCCCCCACCGGGCTGGGCAAGCAATAAAGATGCCCGGCAAAAGATGTTGCAGAGGCGGCGCGACGAGATGATTCTCGCGGCGAGGAGGAAGTTGCAGGAGAAGGAGGCGGATGCGGATGCCGATGCGGATGCCGAAGTCGTGCGGCCATCGTGATATCCCTCTTCTTTAAGCGCTGGCGTCGAGCACGGCCCGAATTGCTTGCGAGGGCTCTGGTCTTGCTGGTTTCATGTCTGAATTGCATTGGGACGGAATATCATGCATTATGTGTTTCTCATACTCGGTCAGGTCATGTCGTCGTCCTCGTCGTCGTCGTTAAATCTCTGGTTGTCCCGCTCTGCTTCCTCGCGCTCCCGGCGCTCCTGTTCTCTACTCGCATCAAGTTTACGCAACCCATCCACCACTCCAGCCATGAATCCTCTGGACTCGGAGACTTCCATGGCGCCTACTCCGTCCAGGCGGGTGCCTTCCCCGTCTCCTGACAGACGCTCTGCCTGCTTCCGCATCTTCGCGAGCCGCACTTCGCGTATGTCCCTCAGCAATTGCCGTACTTTATCTGACTCGGGGATATCATCGCTCGCAGCTTCCAAGAGTATCTCCGACACCTCAAACCAATGATATGGGAGTGCAGTCGGGACAGCATTCACCGTACATGACTCTACAAATGGCGGGCTCGTGTAGAATGCCCTTCCTGAGTAGTCTGTCTGTCGCTGGGCTGATATCGATGGCGGAGGAGAAAATGACTCTGTGAAATCCTTGTGTGTCTCGGTCTCGAGGATGTCTTGAAGGCTCTCCACCAAGAGCCAGGGCGGGGTCATAACGTTTGCGCGACGTTGCCGTTTAAGAAGGACGGCGAGCCAAAGAGGGAGTGTAGTTCGCTGGGGCGGGATAAGAGGTCGAGTGGGGCCCTACCAACCAGCGAGGTGTATGTCAGTCTCTCATGCGTCAAGGCGGTTGACTTGTAGAGCAATGTGTTTTCGCACCTCATCTGTTGTAGAGGCCATGGGAAGGACTTACGCCCAGTAAGTCGAGGCGTTCGAGGCGCTGTCGTGGTATGATGGTCACTTGTTCCATTTCGCAGAGGAAAGCTACTTCAGAGGGCCGTAGACCCATGGGGTGAGGAAATGCAGCCATAATGACCGGTAAAGAAGTGAGTAAAGTTCAGTGCAAGGGAACAGAGGGGGAGCCATCTAGTGTAGGGCAAAGTACAGCCTCGTCGCGACGCGCCAAGTCGCGGTTCCCTCTGGTTCAGCCTTGCCGGGCCGGCCAAGTTTGCTCTCAAGGAATGTGCGGACCCACTGGGCAAGAGCGACTCGAAATCACGACATCGTGGACTCCTCTGCCCTCAGACCATTTCGCTGCTGTCTCTCTTTCAGTGCTAGCCCACCCTTCTCTTTTACCGGGCTGTCTAGGAGACTGCGTTATCTCTCGGTCTCCGCCATGTCATATTTTGCTAGCCCAGAATTCCTTCGCGTCCTGCTTCTGGGCTTCATCACTTCGGCCCACATGACATGGCGACGGCTCGTCAATCAGATCGTTCCTGAGCCTTACCTCGACGAATTCTTCCACGTGCCGCAGGCCCAGGCGTATTGGCTCGGGAAATGGTCACAGTGGGATCCCAAGATCACAACCCCGCCCGGGCTCTACGTCTTCTCATACGCCGTCAACTCAATACGAGATTTCTTCTCGAAAGAAGGACTTAAACCCTCGATCAACGAATGGAGATTCACTAATGTCTTGCTCTTGTACCTATTGCTGGTGGCATTGTATGTCCTGGCAGCTGTTGGGAGGAAAAGTACCCAGCATGAACGCGTTCTTCAGCGGGAGTTCACCATCGTCTGCTTTCCCATGATTTTCTTCTTTTCCGGTATCTACTATACCGATCTCTTCAGCATTTTCACGGTCGTTGTTGCTCAGATATTCTGGTCTGCGGGGACGAACGCGGAGGGCCCGAAGAAATTTCTGTACCAATTCCTGCATCTTGTGGCTGGCTTGCTGTCTCTCACCGCGAGGCAGACGAATATCTTCTGGGTGGCTGTGTATCTGGGAGGGCTTCAGGTCGTTGAGAGCATCAAGTTGAGGGTCGGTGCACACGAGGTTCACGATCCTCCCGTATCAGAATCCTATTTCGAAGGTTAGCATGGCCCAAACCTCCTGTCTCCAGTCCAACCGTCTTCCATCTTCTCTTAGTCCCTATCTGACGACGGAATTAGACTTCCCTATCACCAGCATTTCGCTGTCTCAGGCTGCCGTGCCCATGCTCCCACAACTCCTCCTCGACCTGTGGCCGCAACTATCCCTCCTCATGTCATTTGCCGGATTTGTGGTCTGGAATGCAGGCGTCGTTCTTGGTGATAAGGATAACCACGTTGCCACCATCCACCTCCCGCAAATGCTCTACGTATGGCCAGCCATTGTCTTTTTCTCGTGGCCCGTCCTGCTACCTTTATTCTCCGATCTGTCGGCCTTCCGAAAACGCTTGCCGAGATGGACTACAACAATCACATTCACTGCAATCATGCTTGCCGTTGTCAACCTCAACACCATCATCCACCCGTTCACCCTAGCTGACAACCGGCACTATACATTCTACATCTTTGCCATCTTGAGGAAACACTGGCTTATCAAGTATGCCGCCGTGCCGATACACGTTGCGTGCGCCTTCCTGGTCCTTGCAGCCCTAGGCGGGTCCCCAGATGTCACACTGGGCGCACAAAAGGGCATTCGCATCCTACATGGCGACGACACTGTATGCGTGAGTTTCACGATCGTTTGGCTCATCTCGACTTCTTTGTCCCTCGTTGCCGCCCCCTTGGTTGAACCTCGATATTTCCTCATCCCATGGCTCACCTGGAGACTTGCTGTGCCTGATTACATACCTCCGTCAGAGGAGAAACGGAGGAGAGCAACATTGGAGAAGAAGGCAGCGGCTAGCGACCGCTCGCCCACACCTGGTCCCTCGACGTTACAATCAGCTTTGAGGACTGCAGCTGCGTACTCTGGGTGGGTAGAGCTGTGTTGGTACCTCTTGGTCAATCTGGCGACATGCTACGTGTTCCTATACAGAGGGTTCGAATGGGCTCAAGAACCAGGCAACGTCCAAAGATTCATGTGGTGATTTCGGAGCTGCAAGCTGCACCAAGGGGGGCATTAAGTTACGGTTTTAGGAGAGCCCCCGACAAGCAGGGAATATTGCACATATAATGTCCTTCAAATCAATATTTCCGCAAATCAATATTGTCCGACTAATAGCAGTAGCGGTGATGTGGTTTGGGAGTCTATACCAGGGAGTACACAGTAGTGGTGCTAGTGCAGTCATCACATTTGCTCCTAGAGTGGAGTGGCCATGACAGGGAGTGCAAGGGATAGGCCGCGCGTTTATACAGCGTGTAGAGCTCGCTCACTTGTTCGCGCCCTATCCAACACAGCAGCCTCGAATACAATAGCAGAAATGCTTAGTATTGTGTTCGCGCAGATGGTGGCCGTTGCTTGACATTCGTTGGGTTGACATATCTCTTGATAAATCTTACATGGACAGATAGTGCTCACAGAGAGAGAGAGAGAGAGAGAGAGACAGAGAAGAGAGGAGCCGCCTCATCTCAGGCACCTTTTCTGTTCCTGCAACCTGCCAGGAGAACTTGCTCTCGCTCTCGCTCCCGCACTCGCACTCGCGTTCGCAATTTTTCGATCCTCTTGCACGGGATTGTAGTGACTCCTTCTCGCTCGGCTAGGCCACCCGTCCCTCTACACTGCAACAACGCTGCCCAGCCTCATGACAGCCTTGACCTCGTCGTCGATCGTCGGGCCGTGGTATTCCTCCCGTCCCCGGACCCAGTACCATACTATACTGAAGATGACGACTCCACTCGTCACGACGACGGAGTAATTCATCGTGGTCGCGTCCACGGGCGTGACGGGCGGCCATACGGACCAGAAAATCACAAAGATCATGTACACGCAGGCGTAGGCGTTGTTCAGCGTGCCGAGGAGGCCCGGCAGGTGGAAGGGTCCCCACTGCAGCGGAGCTTGGGCGATCAGGCTGGGCCGACGGTTCTGGATCTCAAAGGTGGGTAGGTTCCCTGGGCTGCTGGTCGGTAGTGGAGGAGGAGGAGGGTCGGATTCAGGATGCAGCGGGTTTTTCTTCTCTCCGTAAAGTTCGGTGCCGGCGCCCACGCCTGGCGGGGTGGCGATTTTCTCAACGACCGGGTCGGAGTTACTGTTGCTGCTTTCCATGCCGGCGTCGTCGTCGATGGGCAACCCGGGCGTCTCCTTCCGATGGGGCTCGATGTGTCCTTTGACTCGGTGCCACAGCAGAAATGCCGCGGGCAGGAAATACGAGCAGTAAAATCCCGTGATCGTCAGGGAAATCACATCGTTGAATGCCGTGGTGCTGCCAATATAGATCAATGTGAGCAAGGCGGCCAGTGTGGTGACTACGGCGACGCCCACAACGGGAACCCTTCGGACACGCGACACGTAGGCAATCGTGCTGCTGAAGGGCGTGCCCTTGTCGCGCGCGAAGGACCAGGTCATTCGGGACGCGGTGGTTATTATCCCGGTGGCGCAGGCCCAGGTCAGGATCAGGACGACGGCGACCATGACTGTTGCGCCGGAGATGGAATTCACGCTGTCTGTTCGGATCCCTCAGATTAGTGGTTTCAATTGTCACAGCGCAGAGATTGAGGGGGCCTTTCGCCTCGGCAGAAGCACGTACTGTAGAAAATCTGAATGAACGGATATCCCGTGGCGGTCTCGAGCACGGAATCAACATCTCCAAGACAGAACAAGACGGTCAACATCATGACAAACCCAACGAGGCCATTGATGCACATGCTTGCAATTATGGCGCGGGGGATATTGAGTGCAGAATTCTCGACTTCTTCAGCCATGTGCACGGAGGCATCGGCGCCGACAAATGTTGCCACATTACCGAGAAATCCCACGCAGTAGGAGAGTCCTTGCGTGGGCCAGCCGCCTTCGTTCAGCGACGTGGTGAAGACGAAGTGGGCGGAGTTATGTGGTGCCGTTGCCCACAGTGTTGCCAGGATGGCAATGAATCCGGCAATGTGGAAGACAATGATGAAGATCTCAACCTTCGGCAGTGCTCCTGGGATAACCACATTGATAAAGATGGCAACCGCGATAACCAGCCACGCCAAGAGCGTGCCGTGCCAGCGTTTGGCCTCGTAGCTGTTCTCGTTGTCCAGAATGATGGCGCCCTGAATCATTGTACCCGCGAAGATGGTCTCCGTTGCGACGGTGGCGATCCAGGCAAGAGAGGTCAGCCAGCCGATGATATAGCTACTAAACACCTTCCAGCGTGGTGGAGCGAGCATGTACACCCAGTAGTACTGGCCCCCAGCAATCGGTGCCATGGACGCGAGCTCCGAGATGACCGTGTACACTGACAGAGTACTGGACCAGGCAATGATGAAGCCGTAGACGAGACCTGCCGGTCCGCCATTGTCGAAGCCTTGACTGAACAGAGCAAGTACTGTTTCCCAGGTGATGAGTTCGCAAACGGCAAAACCGAAGAGAGACCAGAACCCAAATCGTCTTTTGAGCACTTGCTTCTTGCCGAGTAATGCTAAGGCACGGCTGTCATTGTCTTCCTTGACGTGAGGCATCGTAGCTTGGTGGGCAAGGACCAAATAGAAGCCACACCGTTGAGTCGTGTGTTCTGCTCGTATTGCGGCGGAGAAGGGCGCGAGCTTTGCAAAACTGGAGAAGGCTGAAGCTGGGTATATAGCTCGTCAAAGCTTCCTTCTAGCCTCAAATGCTTCCTCCTAGTTCCGGCCCCCGGAACTTCTGTCTACTTCGAGCGATGGGACATATGATTCTCGAGGCTGACGGTGCGAGAGATAGTTGAAGATAGAGGCTGTCAAGGAGAGTGGCTGGAGAAAGCCCGAGGTCACGCGGGGGTGGAACTGCAGAAATCAATCGTTGCTAGAACCTTTCCTCATATGGGAAACTTTGGCCTCTGCGATGGATCAGACAATGGGGTAGCCGTTATCCATAACGAGGTTATCCGCCAATGGTACAGCAGCGGAGTCGCGGCCACAATCTGCGTTCTCGTCGTGACTTGCTCTTTCGGAAGCTTTGAAGAGAGGGGAAGAAGCACGAGTCGAGTACCGGGGCATGGTGGAACTTCTCACCACCCAATCCAAGGACCCCAAGAAGCTTTTGCCGAGGCCACTGACGGAGCGCCTCCCGAAAGTCTCACGCGTGTGACTGGCTTGCGTGAAGCCGTGAAAAGCTTGCCTCGGTGCTTGCTTGTAGCTTGTCGTTCATAGTAGAAACTTTCTTCCTCCTTGTGCGCGACAAAAGACAACGGAAGTCTGCGAGAGACAGCCATCCGAGTCTGTGATGATAGGTGTCGATGCTGGTATTGCTCGGCCAGTGACGAGAGCAAGATTTTTCGAAATCCCTCCTGACGTTAATTAGTGCTAACAACGAAAGGCGCGGATGCCAGGGTGACGTGGGTCTGGCAAGGAGTTGACCGACGCTGCCTGTGGATATCTCAGGAAAGGTCCCAGGACCAGACGATTGACACAGGTATTCGGACTGGCCAAAGAAATCGTCGCATATTTGGTACGAGGTATGAGTAGTGTTGAGCATGGTTCTCGGAGCGTCCAAGCAGCTTGATGCAGACATTGCCGCGTCTAGGGAGAAGATTGTTGGCCTGTACTCGCGGGCTCGCGGGCTTCCATGAAGCTCACCGGGTGTAGTGGCTCACACTTGATTGGGAACTCGCCCATGACTGAGTTTATAGCCGTGCTGGCCGCTCGAGTGTGAATTAGCCCGGAGGCAGGATCTGTATATGGATTCCGGTATTCGATACCGCTTCGACAAGAGGCAAGGGCTGATATTGTCGGCAAAAATAAAGAAATGGTTGGTGAAAGACGAGATGCTCACCTGGAATGACAATGAGAATACTGGCTCAACGTAGGCCACAGACACTTACAGGCATGGTTGTTGGACTCGAATGTCCACAATATCTATCCAGAAAGGTGCATCGTCGGTGTTGGACAATGTGAAGCGTGCAGATGGACCGTGAGGCAGTTCAAGAGACATGGGAACCGAAGCTTGTTATGAGGATTGAATCGTGAGGTCTCTGGTGGTGTTAATGCGGATCCTCGGATACGCCTCGAGTTCTGTAGGTCTTCGTTGTAGGGCATACAATTACGATGATAGAAGCCAATATCAATGTTCTTCGCTCCTTGTGCGAGCACAGAGTACACTGAGACAAAAATGCTATACCAATAACCAGGGGGTCCCGAAGCGGCTGTGACGGTGGGCGGCTAAGCCTAGAAGACACGATAGTTAGGACTGCCTGTGTAGTTAGCTGAGGGTGCCTGTGCAGGTAGCCAATCCCTAGGTACTGGGGTAGTTAAAGGGGGGCGCCCTTCCACGTGCGAAGGTGCTTTACCCGGGCGCCATGCGCTTCTACCCACCCAGGCCGAAGATGGACTTCCCGTTATGGCATGTGGCGTCAGATCTAGCCCTGTCTATCCCGAAATTGGCTCGGCTCGTAGGTCTCGACTTGGGTCACACTGAGAACATGCGTCAAGCCATCTGCACCTTTCAGCTCGGTGAATCCGTGGAGACGGCGCCACGATGAACACAAGAGCAGATAAAGACAGCGGCCTGGTGCCGCCGAGGACTCCTCCGCTACAGTGTCGAGAGCTCGTCCTGTTGCCCCTAGAACATGTCCGTAAACGCTGTCGAGATTCCGGCACCACAACCGTCGATTGATGTTCGCGAAGAGAAGTTGATCAATGAAAGCCTGCAACAGCAAGAAGAATGGCCAAGACTCAACAGATTTCTACGCGTCGCCGACGAGTACTGGCTTCTTGAATGGTTGGGCGTCTTCCTTGCGTTTGGTTCCATTGCCGGCATCGCGGCGTTGCTAGGTCTGTCTTCCCTTTTCACTCTGTGTACTCCTTACACTTCAACGTGCTCGGTGGATCAATGCTTATCGTCGTCTCGTCTTCAGGATGGCGCAACGGCCGACCGAGTCCCAACTGGCACTGGACAATTGGGAGAGGTCACCACACCAAGGAGGTTTCTATCACGATCAACACAATTATATCTCTTTTCTCTACGGCCTTCAAGTCGGGCTTGCTTATTCCCGTCAGTGCCTCGCTTGGACAGCTCAAATGGATCTGGTTCCAAGGCGGCCGCCCCTTGTCTCACTTCGCTGCCTTTGACTCGGCTGCTCGTGGGCCCCTTGGCTCGGTTGTACTTCTATGGACTCTGCGAGGGAGACGCCTTGCATGCTTGGGAGCTCTCATTATTATTGCATCTCTGGCTGTTGACTTTGCATTGCAAGCCTTGGTCATCTACCCACTCCGACCTGTCGATATCGGCATTAGGGCGACAGTACCACGGGCTAATAATTACGGTCCTCTTCTGCAACCGGGCGATGGACTCGAGCCCTCGATGTACGGAGCGATCTTCGCCGGCGTGTACAACTGGAAAGCCAACTATCAAGTGCAGCCCTCCTGCGCCACAGGCAATTGCACCTTCCCAGATACCTATACAAGTCTCGCCGTCTGCAGCAGTTGCTACGATGTCACCAACGAGCTCCGGAAATCGTGCGCCACGGGGAACTTTACTCACACTGTGTGTTTTGAAGAAGACGAACAGTGCGACGACGTACCCACCTTGGTCGAGCACACCTATTGCAACTATACTCTTCCTAACGGACTCGAGATGAGTGGTCTCCCATCGGGCAACTGGTCTTATGCTGAGATAAGCGGAAATCTCGACAAGTCTGTGAAGTTTGATCTCCAAGGCATTTTATCGGTCTTCTCGACAATACATGCAACACGCGAGAGTCGCTCTTCGGACGCAGTGATCTCTCCTGGTAGTGTTCAGGCCACGGAATGTGGCCTTTACTACTGTGTTCAGAAACACACCGTCAAGATTGTCAACGGCTCGATAACAGAGAAGCTCGTTGATACGTACCTCGCCAATCCCACTGACTACGACGAAAATCCCGGAGAAACAGTCGTCTTCCGTCCTCCGCAATCTTGGACCAATGTTAGCGACGGTGCGTCGTTTGATCCATACGAAAACACGCCCAACGCCAATATCTATATGGGTGGCGGTTTGACTGACATTCGCGAAACCTTCCGTGATATTTGGAATGGATCGAGACGAGTTATCAACGGTAACCTGGTTCCATCTACCACTGCCCTGGCAGATATGACGTGGACCTTCGAACTGGACGACTTCAGTAACTGGACACATGGGATTGCATCGTCCATGAACCTCAACATCCGCACCAATGAAGCAGTCTGGTACACAAATCCCTTCCCCACGGCGAATGGTACCACCTACCAGGATCAGCCATTTGTGTCAATTCGTTGGCCATGGATCGCGTTGCCTGCAGTGCTTGCGGTTCTTGCACTCATCCTGCTTCTCTCGACGATACATCTGTCTGCGAAAAAGGGGGCTCTTCCCTGGAAGGGCAACAGTCTAGCCCATTTCTTCCATCCGTTGACGAGTGGTGGTCGACACGCCATCGCCGAGGCACAAACTCCTAGGCAGATGCAAAGCATGGCCGAACGTTTTCCCGTTCGCGTCCAGAAGACAGAAAGCGGGTTTAGACTCGTGGAGCATGGCATTCCGATAGAGATGTTGCATCCACCGAATCCCTATACACCGCAAACGCCCAGCTCCAGAGAATCCCAGCAGATGTTTGGTACGGTTTCTGACATGAGGAATAGGAAAGGGGTAAGTAGTCCCTAGATGATAGTAAACGGCCTTGCAACGTGTTGATGAGGCACCTGCGACATTCCAAGCTCTAGGCCTGTGCTCAGGCGACATTCAGGTCTTGCGTATGGAGTCGCCTATCGTGCTTTCGTAGAGAGCCCAAAATACATGGCCAGTACTTTTGTTCTCTTTCTTGTCTCTCTCTCTCTCTCTCATTGTGTTATTCCCGCATTTAGGCCTTTACGCGCAATCAAGAAGCGGATGGTTAGCGGACCCTGCTATGGCTGCTCCCAGTCTGGCCAATGCTGGCTCCTTTGTCCCTTTGCTATTGAGGCTCTCTTCCGGACAGCCTTGCAAATCACCATGCTGGAGACCTCCTGCTTGATGCTTCGCCCATTGTCTGCTCGGCCAAACATGTTGCTTATAGCCTGTGCTGCGTCTGGAGGGCTTGAGTCGAGAACTACCCTTCGCGTCAGCCACGCCACCAACAACCCCCAAAAGGATTTTCAGACTTCGATATGAGACCATTACCAGTCATCAGCATTTTAGGGCTTTTCGCCTCCCTTGTCGCCGCCAAAGCGTCAAGTTTCCCATTGCCAATATGCGCGAATGATAAATTCCTCTGTGATACCATGAACGGGGCGTGGTGCATAGACAAAAATGCTGGGGACTGGTGCTGTGATGATGGAACTGGTACGTCTTCCTGTGTTTCTACCACGCAACATGTCCAGCTGACCATGAATGAACTGCAAATAGGAAGTTGTGGCAAGAACTTCCAATGTGGCACTGGCCCAGCTGCCAACCGCTGTTGTCCTCAAGGCATCACGATGGACCAATGCGCTCGCGCCATCGTGGTCAACAAGGCTTCGAGTGTCCCTGCAATTCGGAAGAGGGACGACGCTTCCCATTAACACTATACACACAACGACTAGCAGACATGTAGGCTGGACCCGACGCACTGTTGCTCGCTTGAGATAGACTGATAGCGGACGAAGGTTTGGCTGGGCATATTGTGTAACGAGGAGCGTGGGCCACAGCACCAGTTTCGGCAAGATCGCGCTCTCAACTCAGTCGTCTAGGACAGCTCACAGGTATCGCCATCGCAGAGTCCGGAGGGACGACAACCACGAAACCGTGAGTTGAGCAGGGTCTGCGCGCAGAGGTAGCCAAAACGAAAACAGGCAGACAAATAATAAAACCGAGGTCAAGCATCAATACTAGTTTGTTGAACTCCCGTTCGTCATAGTGAGGCTGTGGTGGCGTCTCTGATGTGGCGCAGATGGAGGGGTGTTTCACGCCAAACTTGTGACGTATGTGCATTTTCAAATGATCGCCGCTGCATTGCGTCGCGCATGATCCTCGATTGCCTTCGATTCTTAAAAGACATAGTACCTCCTACTTCTCGTTGCAAACGAGATTCTCAATTCTCATCACGAAACTAAGTACCGTCAATTCGGCCAGAAATCACTATTACCCATCAAGGATAACTCAACCATGTCTACCACAGTCCACGTCAAGGGTATCTCCCACGATACCAGCGAGAAGGAGGTCAAGGACTTCTTCAGCTTCTGGTGAGTTCCAAAAACAACATCCGCTGGGAGTTGCGATGCTAATCTCCCTCAGTGGCAAGATCACCAATATCTCTGTTACCCCGGAGTCCGATGCCCCTGATGCATCGAAATCTGCTTCTGTGACATTCGAGAAAGAGACGTAAGTGCCGGCAAACCCGTTCAGTCACGAGAGTTGGATTCTAACCACCTCGCAGAGCTGCTAAGACCGCACTCCTCCTCGACAGCACACAGCTCGGAAAGTCTCAAGTTCATGTCTCGACCGCAGGCAATATCGATGATGTCGCCTCCAAGGCGGGTGCGGCCGTGTCCTCCTCGACTGGCGACGACCATATCGCCCAAGAAGACAAGCCGCGGTCAAGAATTGTTGCTGAATACCTTGCCCACGGCTATGCTGTGTCGGACCAAGTGATTGAAAGAGCTCTTCAGCTAGACAAGAAGCACGGTTTCAGCCAGCGTTTCAACAATGCTCTCAGTACCTTCGACCAAAAGTACAAAGCAACCGATACAGCCAAGTCTGTCGATACCAAGTACGGTGTGAGCGACAAGGCAACAAGCGCTTGGGGCGGCCTCACTTCATACTTTGAAAAGGCCATGGGCACTCCCACCGGCCAAAAGGTCAGACAGTTCTACATCCAAGGGGACAAGCAAGTCAGAGACGTTCACAACGAGGCGAGAAGATTAGCAGACCTCAAGGCTGGCAAGCATTACGACCCCGAACCTATTCCAGGAACGGACAAGACAGTCTGCAAGTGTGGCGGCGAGGAGGGCACCTGCGGCTGCGCTCCAGGCCACTGCAATTGTGCTAGATGCGCCAAGAGCGACGTTGGTGATATCCAACCGGAGCCAGTCAAGGGTACGCAGTCCACAGTCTGCAAATGCGGTGGCTCGGAAGGTATCTGCCCTTGCCCACCTGGTCACTGTGCTTGTGCTAGTTGCGCAAAGAGCAGTCCCGAGAAGACTACTGAGGCTAAAGAGGCTGCCCAAGCAAGTGGTCAACAATTACCTGCTGGTTCTGTGTAAGGATGCCAGATTGTGAACGGTATCTTTATCAGCTGAAGCACGGGTTTGGAACGGGAGGGTTCAAACATGCTTGGCCGTTGAGAGCAGAGATTACTCAATTCTGTAAAGCAGTCTGCGAGCTTGAACTACTCGTAGTGTTAATGAAATTGACTCATGAATTCATTCCGCACACGGTGAAGATTATTTTCGCAATGATGACTGACACGCTTGGGAAATGGCTTCAGAATGCACCTATATAGTACGATACGAGGAACCGGCCGGGCGGAGCTGAAGGATACATGATACACTGCTGAAGGGACTTTCCACGAGCTTTCCTGAGAGACGACTTGATAACATTGATATTGATGAATAGCGCTTGGGCTTTGGATTAGTTAACACCACGGGAAATTATACCCTACTGAGCACGAACAAGTACTGAATGCAGTTGCGTCACAGTTTGTGTACCAGTTGCTATTCGATCCTGACTCGACGGCAAGGCTAGCGGAGTGCTTCTGGAAGGTAGGAATTGTCTGAAAGCAAAAATGTCAGCATCGGCGATTACAGGATGCTAGGTGTGTCACAAGTGAAATGAACTGGTCAAAGCTGAAAACCTCGGTCATTCAACAGGCACAGGCGTCAATTGGTAGTGCTTTGCCCGGACCAAGACACTACACCGCCCATTGCCGCGCCCGGCAGTGACCCAGACGCACTGAGACACCCACAGGCAAACTCTGCCTGCGCCCCAAAAGTAGCTCCTGTTGCCCTTTAATCCAGGCTTCCCTCCTATCCTTTGATGACTCTTGTCCTCAACCACAATAACTTATTAATTTGTGTCGCTGTCGTCCCGGACGGTAGCTTCTTCTTCCCTCAACCTTTTGCGCCGACTATTGTTCGCCAGAGTATGAACAAGCCTTCGACCGTTTCCATCTTTCGCTTCTGTGAGGCCTGCGACGAGCCTGGATAACTGGCCCGTTCGCAGCGACGGCCACAGTGGCAGAAACAGCATAGATAAAATTCGAATATACAAAGACCAGACAGACCAAGGTATATCTGCCTGCGGCACTGTTCATGGTGCATCGCAAACTGAGATTGTCGCAGACTCAAGACGAACACTCGGAGCTCCGACAGTCAAGATGTGCTTCGAACGCCTCATCCGGCTCAGATGCAGCCACTACGAATCATACCAGCTGGACAAGAATGGCTGCAAGTATCAGGCCGGCCGCCAGTGCCCGAAATACGTCCAGCTTCAAGTTCGGGAGGACAAGAATCGTAGCTGCCCTCGCTGCAAAGCAAATCTGATGGCGACGTTCGGGATCGCCAGTCACAGCCTTCGGTGGACAAAGTAACCCAAAAGTGCGTCGCAAAGGCTAATTTGGAGCACTCGGCAAAGTGGATGGCAGATGCATGGACTCATAGCAAGGGGGGAGTGTTCACGCAGAGACAAGTTGTTATCATCTGTGAACTATACTTGATGGTACTTGAGATCCTACTCTGTATCGCGTGGTTCGACAATTTTGACGGCCGAGTGGAATCGGTGGTGGCCGCCCTCTAATATGTATGCGGCATCGCAATCCATCCAAGCATTCAAACACCCCCAGTATTCTTTTTGTGCATGTGCACCTGCTGAAAATGGTGGAAAATGAAATGCCAGATCCTCGATTCAGACATGCAGATTAATTGCTTCCTCAGCCATGGGATTCTGCTAGTTTACCAAGAATGGCTTGCAGGAGGCGTGACATGGTTCGCAGTCCCCATTCTTTCGTAACCAGCAGACGTCATACTCTTGAGGTGGGATGTTCGGAGGGGCGAAGTGCGCCTGTTCTTACAATCATTCTCCTCTCTTCCCACGTATATCTTACTGTTGAACCACCCAGTTCTTTGCAACAATACTTTCACCACGATTCATCAACTCTGAAGACATTCTACAATACCCCTTGGACCGAAGGTAAGCCGTGTCCAACTCAACAGCCCCTGCTTCCTAGCGAACACCTGCTCACACGGTCCATAGAATCCCAATTCCTAGACACACTCAACACAATGTCTGCACCAAATCAAGGTCGTCAATCACCAGATCCTGAACGCCAAACTGGTGCTCAGCAAGGAGACCATCCTTCCCAGCCAGGCAGCGGAAAGGTATTCCCATTGTCTCCTCAAAATGTCCCCTGACCAAGCAAGATTAAGTCTTTGCTCCTTGCACAACGATATCGTATATTCTTGGTAGGCGGCTGCTGACGTATATCCGCGCAGCTCGACAACTCGCAAAGCAAGGACGAGGGCAAGGATGACCAGACTGCCGGTCTCCAGAGCAACCCCAAACACATCCTTGAGGACCACGCGGAGACAAAGACTGCGAAGGGGACGTCAGCAGATGCGGCGAAGACGAGCTAGGAGAATGGAAGGAGAGCCAAAATAGAGTGTATATCTACCTTGTGGAGAAGACAAAGAGATAGTGAGGCAGGGATGAGCGTAAAACAGCTCGACTGAATCAAACGGTTACCCATTCACGTCCACATCCCTGTTTCTGTTCAGTTTGAAGCACGATCTTTCTTGGTCGCAAAAGTGATACAGCTACACCACAAACTGGCCATTCCAACCATTCTTGCTTCGAGTCACGGGTTAATTGTGTCCCACTACGTAGATCTCACAGGGACCGTCAACGTCTTAGTCGCCTCGAGTGTCCCTCCCCCAGCTGGCGTATGATGAGAAGATACCACCAGTCGTTGAATATACGGTTGTCATCCCTAACAGAAGCCCACTCAACTTACTTTGTACGGTAAGCATCCATCGACCACAGAGTAGGTACACAGTAGAATTCCCTTCCATACCGCGGAAACATTTCCCGACTGAACCGTTTCCCCTACGTCATGGGACGAACGACTCGGTCGGCTCGGCCCGCGTTTAGTGGCTGATCGGCAAAACGCGCCAATCCCCAAAAACGGAGCCCGAAGTTGCATTGCCAGAATCTTGACCCCTTGGATTTCTCAATTTATATCCGTGGGCCAAGTCAAGCCATGTTTGGTTATGTCTCCGTGTCGTTGAACGCGTTGCTTGTCTTCTATCTTTCCCTATCGGCGTCTATAACCGCTGCCGATCAAGACACACTGATCAATGGAGAGTCCAAACGAAAAGGGTACTCCAAAGGAGAGCTTATACCGGTCAGCTGTTTGAACAGAACAATGTGAGTATCCGGAAGAAGCGTCGCTTGTATTGAGACTTACAGATGCAGTGACACCGGCGAACATGTGAGTTTGTGCTTGGCCGTCTGCATCTGCGAGCGTATCACTCTGAGCTGCAACGGTGTCCTCAAATCTCCTGCCTCGGAATCTCACGTCGCCATGCCAGATTACCGATGACCACGGAAATTTACAATATATACCCTTCCCGACGTGCAACGAGACAAACAAACCCCTTTCGTTCGAGTACAACATACCGCAGACACAGACCTGCACCATCGATGCGCTGCCAGATGAGCTCTACCATCTCCTCGAATTCTTTGTCCACAGCGACGTCCCCTTGACGTGTCGCGTCCCGTCGTACCCGTTGGACCAGGAAGAGCTTGGGATCATATCTTCTGTCCGGGATGCTGGCGGTGCGGGCGCCGACAAAGGCCTCTGGACGCCCTTTACAATCGCGCTGCAGGGCACCTTGCAGCTGTCACACCTACACCTCCACACGAATATAAATGCCTTGTTCCATATGTCGCAGGACCCGGATTCGGCAAAGACTACCACATCATCGCAGTCATATCTGATTGCCTCGACCGCATACTCATTGCCAAACACATCATCTTCCGCGCCAGTTGAAGGCTCCAAGATTGTTCGCAACGAGCCGTTAGTCCTTACTTTCAATGTCGGCTGGATTGACGGCGCGGTTCTACCTGGAATGGTGGGAAGACCTGTCATGAAGGTAACAGACCACAGCATTGGCTTTTCGCTGTTGAGCTTCTTTGCTCTTGCTGCTAGCGCGGGCGTCGGGGCTATGGCCATGCTTGTGTACGAGCGGAGAAAGAGTGGGAGAAGTGGCATCTACGGGAACGGGATATTGGGCGGCAATGTTGGCAATGGCATGCCGAGGTCATCGGGGTATGGGGGATACGGAGGATATACAAGCAGTTTTGGGAAGAGGGACTGAAGCTGTGGGCTTCTCACGGATGGGTCGGCACATACAGGAGTGTTCTACCCTGGTCTAAAGCTGGTCTGTGTCTCGTGTCGACTTGCGAGATGAAGGAGGTATGGTCACAAGCCCCAAGACCGGCGGCACCTCTCATTCTCGGTGTGGTACTACTCATTGGACAGTGCGTGCCATGCCTATCACGGCTTCCGAGATCCTTGATCCCCAGATACACGCCCTAGTGTAGCATTCGGGGTTTCAGCTTCGTCGCTCTACCGGACAACCACTATGGTATGCTCCTGGTCCGGTTATGCCACCGAACGTCCTGTGGTAGTCTCGTATATTTCAACGAAGACGCAAGCGAGAAGCAAGATCATATTCTCATTCTCTCCACCTCATTCTTCATTTATTGTCTATGCCTACACGACAAGCTCCTTTGCGCATTGGTTCAAAGCTACGAAACTCACGATCTAGCCACCATATAGCTTACAACAGGACGAATGTGCAACCACAACAACAGCTCAGCAACATGTATTACTTGATTAGTTCACGCATACCAGGCGGGGCAACACAGGATCAAAGGCATAGCACAGGAGGACATCTCATGGATGAGGACGAATGAGAGCACCAGGTGAAGAATAGTGGTCATGTATGTATATCTCTTGAAAAGTCTAGAAATACACGTTGTGCACGTAGACACAAGCACGGACTCTATAATATGAGTTAGCTAGTGTAATACCTGCGGTTGTTGTCCGTGTGCGCATGTATGTGGTTATGCCGGTCGCCAACTACAGGTACTTCCAGTACGATCAAAGTCCTGGGTTGCAACGTCAGTGGTCTATCCTGGACTATCGTGCCAGTTACCCTGCTCTGCCCTGCCCGGCACACTCACTCCACTGTCGGTAGGAAGACAGGTAATATGTCTATCCTTGAAGTCGGCAAACGAAACTTAGCCCAAACCAATGCAAAGTATGAGCGGCGGAGCGGCGGCGCTCTCTTTGACGTACCCAGAAAGTCGCTAACCTGTTTACACCATTGCTCCGGGTGTTCGAGAATATCTTCTATGCATTGGTTGCATTGGCTCTGCACGGGTTAGAGGGGTGGAGAAGCGCATAGCGTGATTCAAATAGACGACTTTATGGATAGACAACAGTAGTGCGTACCAAATCTCACATATCGTCTAATCTACCGATACCGACGGGGATTTGCGCGATGAGTCATTCCGTACCAGTCGAAAGGGACGCGCTCTGTCCGGGCGAGCCGTTCATCCGTACGCCGAGCTGTTTCTCTCACCGCGGCCACGGCGTTTTGTTCGGGAGAGCCTCGCGGCGTTATGGACGCGGCACGCAATTTTCGGATAATCTCGGGATAGTCCAGTCTCGCTGATGCGGAAGATTGCGTGGTGCCTGCTTGCGAGGGCGAGGGGGGAGGGAGGAAGGGCAGATCCTTCTCCTCGGCCGAGAATGGGCGCTGCTTGAAGGGGTTGTGCTTCGAAGCATGACCGGTCGGACGGCCACCGAGGGAAAGGCAGGAATGGTGGTCTTTCTGTGGCATGCGTTGCGCCTTTGCGGGCGTGGTCTGAATAGCTCGAGGTTGAGCTTGAGTTTGAGCTTGAGGTCCCTGCTCTTGGGAGTCATGGAGTCGCTCGCACGGGAGTCGAGAAACCGGCTCCATTGTCTCGAATATCGGTGGTGCTGCCACGCCCTGCTTTGTCTGGAATTCTGTTGGCTCGTGCATGTCGGGTTCGCCCTGAGGTGTCGATGGCGCAGGGTCGTATGCCCCGAACGTGTCCGCCTCTGCATCCATCCTCTCCTTGTACATAACCCAGTCTTTGGCCAGTGGAGCGTCTGGCTTGGTTGCCCTTCGCGCTTCGCGAGTCTCCTTCCGGTTGACCATATCCCAGTCCGGTTCATGTGGGACAATTTCCCATGCCTTGTTGGTGTCGAGACGCCTCGTGGCAGGATGTGTCTTGCACTTCACCATGTCGTTGGGTTTCGACTTCGAGCCAGGGCTCACAGCCTTGTCATCAGCGTTAGTATGGTCGTAAATGCCGAGCACATCGAGATGTACACTCTTCTGGGCATTTTGTCCAAGTATTTCCCATCCATCGACTTTGGTGTCCTGAGTCTCATTGTCGGGTTGAGCAGGTGTTGGGACTTCTGCACCACATCTTCCCCAGCCTGCTTCCTTGGCGCCGAAAGTCCCACTGGCGGCGTGTTTGCCATTTTGACTATACGACCTGGATAAATACGGGTCTTCTTCGGAATAGTATGCTCGCATGTCGAGGCCGGACATCCTGGTCGCTATGTTGAGGATATGCCGAATTATCCACCCAGTTAGTGGGACCGACTCTGCTAACTTGGATTCGAATTGCCCCTTTGGATCGCAGGCCGACGAGAAGCTGCGTGCCGCCAGTTTGGAGATTTATCTGACTTGGTTTGAGGGCCTGTTTTGGTACGAAATATTTGGCTATAAGTTATCAAGGGGAGTATAAACATCCCTATCAAAGTTAACTGAAAGAGGGGAGAGACAGAGAAACCAAAGGGTAAGTTCGAGGTGTTCTATTATACGCTGTCTCCATGTTTGCAACATTTCCGCCACCATCACCAGATTTCGAGGCCGACAAACAGATGAGGAAGACTCCTCTTGAGCCGTTCGGAGTTTGGCTGGCTGATACTCAAAATCACTGGAGCAGTTCTTGTCCTCCCGACTCAGTGACCGGTGAGACGGGTGCTTTGCTCGGATATCATGGTCGATGGATTGGATTGTGACGCCACGATCCTGGGATCGAGCTGAGGGTCTGGTTCAGATTATCCCGTAGACGGCAGAGCCTCGTTACTTGCTCTGGATGAAGTAGTCGAGCAGCTGTCGATAGTCAAGGGAGTAGGAAGGGTGTGCCGTGGAATTGAATGCACGTCCAAGCGTAGCTTGTCCATTCACACCTTGAGTTAGCTATGAGGAGCTGTTCTGCTCTAGGGTGTTTCCGCGGCTCATATTGCAGGAGTCCACCTGCCAACCAGGGATTGTCTTGGCTGACTCCGTATCGAGATCATTTCTAGGATCGAATATACTTCGATGGAAGCGTCCATTGCCATACTCACTCTGAGCGGAAATAATATCCAAAACTAATACGAGTCCTGTCAAATGCTTCGACCGAGAAATTGCCATTCTAGCGCATTTGCGTCGCCGCCGAGATTGATCACCCGCTTTGCTTTGCTCTCTACCTAATCTCACTCATCTTGCCACCTGTCGCATCTTGTTTTCAGCGCCCACGCATGGTTTCCGGAGACCGACAGTCAAGGTCGATCTGCTGATATTCCGCGCTATATGTTGTCTCGTGGACAGTTGTTCACCTCTCGAATATCTAGGCTGGACGCCGATCTATTGAAGAATTGATCAGCGACAGCGATAATCTGCGAGCTATGCCTCCACAAACAAAAGAACCGTTGGTCAACATGGTCCAGAATTGTGCGATCGATGTTCTTGGCGGCATCATGGTCGTGACACAGATTGAAGACTGTCTTCGGCTACGCACTCCTCAAGCCCGCGGTCCTGCAACGCTTGTGCCATGGCTTTAGACTCTCTTTACGATTGCACGTCTAAGTTCTCGGTGCAGTGGGACCTTGAAAGACCACAGACCTTCCATTCGAGGCGGCACCAGCTTCTGCACATTCCCAAGGTCTCTTCCGAGCCCGTCTCCATCGTTAATTATTCCCACGGCTTGCGCATAGATTTAAACGTGGCGTGTCTCCCTGGCGCACTGCGGTTTGCCGCAATTCATTAAGCTGTTTACTCTATGAACTCTACGGTCGTGGCTGCGGGCGATGCATTTGTTGAAATACTCTAGCACAGCTCGAGGACCTACTTTCATACCGCCAGCGCCCTTCCTGAAGTGTTGGCGATCGAATCGTGGCAATCGAACGGCAAAGCCACAATTATCTCTGCCATTGACCTCGCCAGGACATGTTGTTTACACTCTCAGCAGAGCCTACCGTAATATGTCTTCCGCTTCAACATCAGGGCAGTTGACAAGAACGAGGTATATCCCAGCTCAATGAGTTCAAACTCGAGGTTAAACTCAATGTTGCAGCGTATGATGCTAGATACATATATTCACGACATCGGTCCAGCCAGCTCCTCATCAACGAAACAACCAGGAACTCAGCCTAATCAACCAAAGGCGGCTAACTGGCTATAGAGGCTCCCACGTGGGTCGACTCGTTGCTCTGTACACTCAGACTCTGTCAGCATCATCAACTCCGGTGGTCATTCCGGATAAGCCGCTGGGAGAGTATATCGGTCGAATGTCTAAAGCCTCGGCCGGAATCTCTGAATCGTGGATTGCGGTCTCGCGTTTGACCCGTCCGTGTAGGTGCAAGCCACGTAATGTAACCGAAAGAGTCGGACCCTGTCGACGAGAAATCCTTCTTTTCGCAACACGACCGCTTGGTCTTGTCCCCGTGCTTCTCCTGGTTCTGCCCTTCGTCTGCCAAGCGGGCCATCAGTACGCAGCAATGCATACAGCTGGGCGGGATGCGTACCGTTCGTAGCATCCTCATCGTGTTGGACTGCGGACAAGATGTAGCGTTGTCGTCGTCATCCTCCTCCTCGCGGGAGATGAAATCCCAAGCATGCTCCCCATCGAGGTCCTGAACGGAATGAGAACCAGAGCCAGACTCCGCAACGCAGTCAGGTTTGTATTTCTTCTTCGTCATCTCCGTCTGGCATTGGTATCTGCTTTGCCTGAACAGATCTACGGTGGCTCGGTTTCATGGCAGGGTCATCATCGACTACAGCCCATGGATCTTCTTCCCGACATGTCAAGTCCATGGGCCCGATCAGATGACGGTAACGCGGTAACTGTGATGGCGATGACGAGGCGTGACGGTTCATGAAGATTAAAAGCTTCCGAACCATTGCTGCAGGTTCCCCGTGATGGCAAGATATGTACATGAGTGATACGTGTCACGGTTGCGCCGACGGTAGGTCGAGTATGCGAGGAAAGGCTATATAACTACACCGTACTTTCGCTTTATATGTATCATGTCCTTCGTTTGCAATTCGCTCGTCCTCGTTACAAACAGGAGCCATGGCATGTACTCACGGCGCGACCCCAGTGGTGTCCTCCCATACGGAAGTACAATGCCAGTGTTATCTTTACGCGCGCCGTTGGTGATCTCCGTGAAGTGGGATACACCTTCGTCTTGCAGCACGGCACAGCACGGCACAGCAAACCACGAAACAGGTCCTTGGTTTAACATTTACCAGTTTCTAAACTTCAAGGCGTACAGAACGTAGTTTCGTCAGTCTGCTCCTTTTTGCTCCAACATCTTCTCCTGTCGAATCTCAATATACACAGCACTCCAGCCTCGACCAGCATGTCATCGTAAGCACTCATTCCCAGCTTCTGTGCCCGGTGGAGATGATCACATACAGAATGATCTAGGGCTCGCCCCTATAGATGTCGGGCAGAGACTCCTTCTAAGGGTCATGGAAGAGGCCGTCGATCTGGTGTGATGGGGATGGCGATGGGGATTGACCATTATCACGAGGCAGTGTATCCTGCATCTGCCCCTGCTCTGCTTCTCCCCTCTACTTCCTATCACAATTACCCTCAGATATACGCGAATCGACCCCGCCTTCGGGATCTCGCAACGTTTTGACTGCCTCGGTACGATGAAGCCAATCTCTTTTGGCCACGCGGTCTTGTCCTTGCTGTGCCCCGCAAAGTTAGATACGTGTTCGAACGTGCATGCAGAGGGCATTGATGTATCACATCTCAGAACGGTGCGGCGTGGGCGTTCCTTGAAATTGAGACTGGAACCGAGACTCACCGGAGTCGCTCTCGCTACTCTCTCTCCCCGCGTAGACTTCCTTCTTTTCGGACAACTCGTCGATCGCGTGGCCTCCGTCGCCATCGTCATCGTCATCGTCACACCTATCATCTCCATCGTGCCCGTCACGAGGCAAGCAGAGTGCGAATCCCGCAGATGTCGTTACGGCATCCACCCCCACGTATCCGTTCCCCACGAATACCCACCCCCAGCCATGGTCTGCTGGGCCTACCACCACCTCATCGTCTTCTTCTTCTTCTTCTGATACCATGATCCAGCCGCGGTCCACGGAGTGTTCGGCGTCATCGTCTCTATCGTCGTCAGACCCGCACCCGTCATCACCATCACAGTCACCGAGTCCCGTCCGAAATCCCCGTGGTCCTCCGATCCTCCAGCACGACATGTCGACGACGCGGGGCTCTGCTGGCGCCGGAAGAGCAAGAGCCAGAGCAAGAGCCGAGGGGAGATATTCACGGAGTTTCCTCGCCCTAGCAAGGGTGAGAAGAAGTAGGCGTTTCCCAGACATTTTGGGCGTGTTTATTTAGACGATAGGTGCGGAGAGCTGTTAACAATATGGAAAATGGAAATCGTGCAAAGGGCGCAAGGCATCTTATATAGCATTACGGTCCCTTTAGTTCCCAGGCACTCACCTTTATCAATAATAGCGCAAAGATTGATGAATGAGCCTGGTTGCAAACAAATATGTTGATCTGTTCACTCCCAATGGCGGGTGCCTGGAGGAAACGGCGCAGTCGAATCCTTCCAGCTTTGGTCAGATTGTCATCGGCGAGCCCCTGAAGGCTTGGCGTGATGTTCAGCCTTGTTGTCCACGGTCTTGTCATCCCGGAGGACTGTGGCATTGGGGAAGATGTTGCAACTCATAAGAAAAGTGCGAGGCACGCAGTCACTTGTATTTTGGACTAATCAATGCAACAGCCAATACGCCAATTCCCAATATTGTACTACTCCGATGGTATGTCTCCTTAATTTGTAGACTCACCAGCCGATGCAGGAACATGCATACTAATTACCTCACCGATTGAGGTCTGAGGACGACTCTACACCACAACATGAATCAACCATGCGCACTCTCAAAACCCCTTCTCAAAATCAGGAGTGGTAAGTTCTTCTTTGACAAACGGCCTAGTCAAACGATAAGACCAGCCTGGCTTTTCTTTGGCGGACATCTCCTTGCTAGGTGCACATTGCTCTTTCTTCTCCAGATCGCCTTGAGTATTCGTCTCTCTAAGAGGGTAAATGTGCTGCTCGATCGATGGCGGACTGCCTTTATCATTCACCCTGCGCTCTCGGAGGTTGCTACGGGACAGTCGGGTAATGAGATTCCCCAGCTTTCTGCCTATTGGTGAACTGACCAAAGACGAGCTTCTCTCCCGGGCATTTGAGCGTCTGTCTGACAAGGGCGATCCTTGACTGTCTGATCGTCCGGGAGATTCCTTGGATTTAAAGTTCTCAGGTGTTGTCAAGGGCCGATGGAGGCTGGGAGCTGGTGACGCTTCATCTAGTCCTGAGCTGGAATTGGCTTCGGAGATCTTGCTTAGTTGGGCAATGGAAGGGCTGCCTGTGTTGAAATGCTCCGGTGTGCGTCGCAGCTGAGCTTGATATATCCATTTTTTCCGGAGCGAGATCGGGACTTCATGAGCATTGGTATCCATGATGGAGCTGTGAACAGCCAAGCGAACTCCTCTGCGGGAGAATCTCCGTGCCAGAGCATCTTGCTTTTTCTTCTTATCAGAAGTGGGCAGAACATCCTCGACCACGGAAACATCCACACCAGTAGCAGAGGACAAGTTTCGACCGTGAGCACCAGGTTTGAAAGAAGGAGTTTTATCGACAGATCCACCAGAAGATGTCGAGGAGGAGTGCTGGTGAGATTTGCTTGCGAGGTTGTGGAGGTCCTTGATGGCGTGTCTGCTTGCAAAGACGGTCTCGAGGATTGCAAGATCTTCTTGCATGGTGTGAGGAGAAGACTCGGCGAGGCGACCGGGTGAGCTGTACGATATCAGATATGCAGAGTTGGCGAGATCAGGACCGCTTACTTGTGCATTCCATATTCCTTCCCATGATGCAGTACGGTCCGCATGACGATCAGGGTAGTCTTGTTCGCCTCGAGGTGTTTCTGCAGCTTTTTGACGTATCTCTTCTTGGCCAGCCAACCGACAGCACTGGTGTTCAGGCCGTTAGCCTTTTGCATCTCCTTGCAACAGTCCGCTATGTCTTCGAAGATTCCCCCCAGGTGATTGTGAATTTCGGCCAGATCTTGACCAAACGCTTCGGTGTAGAGATCTTTGTTGACCTTGACTGCAGCATCGAGACTTCGGAGTTCAGCAGCAAGAAGTTTGAGTTCCTCAGCCGCGTGGGAGATCTCGGTCGAGGTGCTCTCATGACCACAGTGCTCGCGTTGCTTGTCGAGGCTGTCGGACAAGGTGTCTGCTTGGACTGCAAGTTCGATGAGGTTGGTTATCTCTGCCGGCGACGATGGAGAAGTAGTAAAGTAGCTAAAGGACGTGGATCTGTCCTGATCGTCAGCCATGATGGCGAGGCGTCGAATCTGTGTTCGCAAGTGCACCAAAAGGACAGAGAGAAGTGAGGTCGAGCGAAGTCTGAAATCGAGTTGTAAGGCGCCGTTACAGCCGGCGCATGGCACTGTCACCGTCGCGACCGCCAGCTTTCTTCACTACAGAACTCGAGGAAGGAGGAATCAATAACGCACTGCACCATACTCACATTACATTTGCGAAAGCCCCAGCTCAGCTGTACTGTTGATGTTAGATGATCTGGACTCTATGGCGGCTGGGCCTGATGCTCTGACATGCTTTTTCTCTTTCCTTGGACTCCGCCTTCCTGTCAAGGACTGTAGGCTTGCATCTTCCCATCCGATTAATCAATCTCATCGCTGACCTGTTCACCAACCCGAATTGGATACCTGGAGGTCCTTTCTATTCCACCCCCAACTCTATTCACCTAACCATCGTACCACTTCTTGAAATCGCAACATTTGCACCCGATGTTGATCGAAGTGTATTGGTCGTGGCCGATCCGGATGTTCCATCCACGACGACAGCGTGGGCAGTCATGCTCATAGTTCACAAAGCTCTTGCAGAGATCGAAAGCATTCTTCATCATCCCAATCTCCGCACGTAGACTCTCGTTCTCATAGCGAAGGTCATCCTTGATTTTTTGGTTGGCCGACCGTGACTGCTGCAGCGCCTGATCTTTGCAGGCGACTGCTCTCTCCAGGTCTTCGACCTTCTCAGCGAGCTTTTGAAGCGCAGGCTTAACGCTCTGAGACTTGTATTTCTGCACCGCCTTGTTCGCATCCTCCATCTTCAGCACAGAAACCTTCTCCGCGAGCAACTCTTGTTGCAAAGACACGTGCGAATCCTCCAGCTGACGTACCGTTGCCTCAGCTGTGTCAACTCTGGCTTCAGCTGATGCCAGAGACCTTGACAACGTCTCCACCTTAGACTCCAGCATCTTCTCAAGGTTCTCTGATGCGGACTTCTGTCGGAGATGACGTGACTCCAGAACTGAAACCTGGTCCTTGCTCTTTTCCAATTCCTGAATGGCCTCACTCAGACGCGTGGCCAACTGGTGCTGAACGGACATCATTGCGTTCCAGGTCATCGGATGGAGCTCTTCGATCAGAGACACCAAGGCACTATCTTTCTCCACCACCGGCAGGTATTTTGCGCAGACGCCAATGAATAGTTTTGCAAACTCCCTGTGCTCTCTGAGAACATAAATGGCGCATGTGCGGAAGTCGCAAGAGAGTGGAAATCCTGCCTGTAGTTCGACCTCAAACCAGGCCGACACTTTGCCCATTGCTATTCCCTTTAGCGCAGGAATCTCTAGCTTCTCCGCCGCGAAATACAAATCTACCTCGGAGATGACTTCGGCGTAGTCCCTGCAGGCATCCATGTCGTATGGGTCCTTCAGCGCAGCCTGCTTGCTCAGCATGATTGCCCACTTCTGCTTATTGGTAACGATGTCTGTCGTCCTGGTAGTGCCGTCGTTGAGATCGATCGTGATTGGCTTGCCTTTCACTGTGGAGAGGAATTTGTCTGTGATGGGGAACTTTTGATGCAGAGGCAGGTGAGAAAAGGCGTTGGATAGCAGGGACTTCTGATACGACTCCGGAATGTCACCATGATAGATGAACGTGAGAATTTTCCCCAGTGCAGTAGGTGACACGTCGTTGACCATAATGGCTTCACCGTCAAATAGCTAGAAGTCGGGTCAGTCCTGCCACATACAGGGACAGACATCGGAACAGACCACTGATGTACACGCATCTGCCCTCAGCAACCGTGAATTAGCGGCAACAATCGGCCTGTGAACGAAAAAGAACTCCCCATTGCAGATGAGGATAAGATCGGACCCCTCCCCAGTAGTCAGGTATCGCAGTAAGGTGCCCATGTTGAGACCTCAAAGACAAGGAGTGATTGTGGAAGTACAGTCAAAGGTGACGTGGGATGTCGGTGAAAGGGTGAAGTGAAGAGAAGGTGAGTTTTGGTGAATTTCAAGTCCAGAAAACCAAGCATGTGGCTGACTGTGGCGCTCCCATCGCAGTGTAAGGGCTCCAAATGTCAACTTGGGCCAATCTCGGCCAGCTGCACCCGCCGTCGAGCCTGCCTTCAACGTGCGGATTGTACTGGGGAGACCAAGCTGGCGCTTCCCGGTGGAGAGGACTGTGATTATACGGATCCCTGCCTGGAGTGAGTAGCTTCGTTCAGGCGGCTCTCCATCCGCCTCAGATCTGGTTCAGGTGACCTTTGAACTAGTTCTCTATCGTCTCAGTCTTCTTTTCGTTACGACGGTTGTAAACAGCCGATGCGCAAGTTCAAACACCCTGACTGAATTGTCGTCATCGACTTCGAGCCTTTCTCTTCATTCTCCATCCCCGAACAGATCCTCCAAAGTCTGACACATCCTCTTCTGCAACTCTCTCAGCTCACCTCTATCAATTTTCCCTCTGTGCTGACCCGGGGTCTCCTCGGGGCCATCCTCCATGATCACCAACTCATGCTTGATAGCATAGAACGGGACGCCCATTTCCCTGAGTTGTCTGTCGAAATCCGCAGTCATAGCACACAATGCCTTGTAGACCTTCTCATCGTAGGCTTTGAGTTCTGCTTCGTTCGCCTGCTGCTGTGCGGCATCTGGCGACGACGGCTCTTTCGCACCGGCCGGCACATTGGCACCAAGTGACTTCAATATAGCCGAAACTTGTTCCGAAGTGCCTGGCCTCCCTTGCTGTCGTTCAACGATGGCTTCACGACCGGCCCACCATTCTTGCTCGTGCTTGTGTTGCTCGTGAATCAGATGTTTGACCCTGTTTGCGACCTTCTCGTTCGGAACGAGATGGCGAGTGACATGTTTTAACGCTGCCGGCCAGGTAGTGATGCTCGATGCATCCGGAGTGTCATACTTGGGTGTCGACGTTTTACTGCGAAGAGATTCTGCTGATTCACGGGCGACTGACATCCTAGTCTGATGCTGGGTTTGAGTAGCTGGAGGTGACTGCTGGTGACCATGAAACGGAGGAGTCATGGATCTGTCGTAAGGATGGGGTTGAGGATGTAGGCGAGGGCCCGGTATGTTTGCTGGCGCGATCTTGGGAGGATTTAATTGAAACAGAGCTTGATTCTCATGAGAGATACTGGCATATAGAGAATGCTGCTGTGTTTGATATTGCGTTTGCTGTTGCTGGTGAGAAAGGCTGTTCAGCGCTGCCAGCACTCGCTGAACCTCCGGGTTGCGGTTGCCCTCCATTTCGGAATCTATCTAGACTAACTGCGAGCGATGATGCCAATTGGCAGGATCCCAGTCTCCCACAAAGAAAGATGACGATATTCACCAGGCAAGAGGTCGGTAGGTCAGCCCCTGGAAGGGGTTTTGAGGATGGAGACCTAGAAGTTGAAGGTCGGACAAGAAGTCAGATTGCTTGGCAACATTTCAGCCTTGTGTCCTGACGAGGCTGCACTCCTTGCTGGTTTCTTTTCATAATGCACAACTACACGGAATGACTGAGTGCTACACCTTGCCGGGATACGGTGGACATAGCAGTCACACTTCATATATTATATTCCGTATATTGGCGGATGCAATGCCTTGCCGAGTGCTAGCCAACTTCCTTGTCACTCACTCGATTACGCCAATGGTCCCAAATTCTGTCCACTGTTGCCCGGCCCTTGCAACCGACCAGCAACAGGATTGCGAAGGGATCTGCCGTTTTTACGAGCCCGGCATCGAAAATGTCGCACAGTTCCCTTTATGACAGAAGACGAAGACCGCGCAAGTCTCATTCGGCAGATATCCCGGATCAATCTCAGAGATCCTCGGCGGAAGCGATTATATCCTTCTTCGTGGATGAAGTCCGTAGAGTTTCGCCGGATGGACTCAAGCGGATAGAGAGTAAGGCCCTCAACGAGGCACGCAGGCGACCCGGCATCCACGGGCAGAAACATCACTGGCTCCGTCATCCGCAAAGTTGACTGCCCTGTTGTCCAGGAGACGTTTCCACCATGAGTGCTCCAAAACCTGCGTTCATTGGGAACACCTATGGGATGTGTGCACCGTTGTTGACAGTCGGGTTGGAATCTGGCGCTCCATGTGCCGCGCCTTACCCGGAATATCCGAGAGGCTCATTTTGATAGGAGCACTGAAGTCGTTTTTGTAAGCATCTGGAGCATCTAGGCAGGGCCCTCGAGCATCGATTTTTAGCTCGAATCCATGATCGACAACCTCGCGAGAGGGTGTTTCGCGTATACGCTTGTGGTGTCTCCTCAGAGCCAATGGGTTACTTCGTTGCTGGCGGTTACGTGCGTTCAGCGCAAAGTGTGCCGATGAGTAGACAGGTGTCGAGCGACTTCGGCTTGCGGCAAAGTCAGCTGGTCCTGTACAGTTGCGAATGACTCACCGGCTTGCGCACGTACCGTAGGAGTGAGGTAAAAGTTGGGGTAGATCTTGCTCTGAAGGCGTCTCCGCCCTGAGCTTCGGCGGGTGGCCTGAGATTGTCGGAGACTACGACGTTTTGGTACATCTCGAGAGTTTTCGCAAGGCTGGCCGTGTTCCGCAAGAACTTCCGCAAGGAGATTCATGGCTCCAGCCCGCACACAGCCGCAGCCGGCGATGGTATTGGATCATGAATAGCTCATTGGTACGGCAAGGATCAGTAATTGAGAACGACACGGTAAGCGGCAACGGTGGCCATCAGAAACCCATCTTCGTCCCGTACAACTGTCGGGGACTATGCTCCCAAAGGCTAGCATATATCTTCCGGAGGCAGCCTCAGGCTTTTATGACGACTCTGGATCATGTAAGCTAGAGATAGCCCGTTCCAACTCAAGCATGAACATTGGAAATATAAAAACCGCCGGCTCCTGCCTCTTAATCTGAACGACCCAGCATTGCTTTACTCGTCCGGAATATCACCTTTGCAACACATCCCCAGAGAGTCACAATGTCATCCCAGCCCCTCAAAAAGATTGTTGTAGTCGGCGGTTCTGGAGCCGCAGGAGCACCAATAGTCCGAGCCCTTCTGGAAGCCAAGAAGTTCCAAGTATCCGTGCTCAGTCGCGCCGGATCCCAATCGACATTCGCAGAGGGCGTTAATGTCATCAAAACCGACTATACGCATGACAAGCTCGTCGCCGCACTGAAGGGGCAAGACGTCGTCATCTCGACCATTACCACATTTTCAGTCGACCAACAAAAGCTTCTCATCGACGCCTCAGTCGAGGCCCGTGTGCGTCGGTTTTTGCCGTCAGAGTTCGGCGTGGATACTTCTGACCAGAGCATTGGCAAACTTGTTCCGCCTGCCGGAGTCAAGAACGAGACCGTGGCCTACCTCAAGACCAAAGAGTCATCTGGCCTGAGCTGGACTGCAGTCATCGTGGGCGCATTCTTTGACTGGGTGTTCGACAAGCCGGGCGTATTGGGCTGGAATTTGCCAGAGAAGTGCGTCACTATATTCGATGGTGGAGATGTCGAGTTTGAGGCCACGAACCTTGCACAAATAGGCCGCTCGGTGGTCGCCATCCTGGAACGCGCCGACGAGACTGCAAATCAATATGTCTATGTCAACAGCTTCACAACCACGCAGAACAAGATGTTGAAGGCATTCGAAAAGCTCAATGGAGAGCAGTTCAAGGTGACACATGCAAGTATGGAGGATTACAGCAACGCGGCACAAGAGAAGATCAGGTCGGATCCGGGTAAGGGAGCAATGTTCGTTCAAGGTGGATATGAAGCGATCATCCTCATCATGCTCAACCATCGAGGATACTGTGAGTATTCGAAGACGAAGGGGCTTTGGAACAAAAGGCTTGGACTGCCAGAGGAGAAGCTGCAGGATACTGTCAGGGCTGTTCTAGCCAAAGCTGCGGCATAACTTCGAGACGGAAGAGACCTCGTACAGTATCGAGAGTATCCTCGGTGCCTGGGGGACTTCCAGCTCCAAATGAATGACGCGATCTGCGCCTAGCTAGACTTGTAGTCCGCCGTACCTCGTACGGATCCTCCGAAAAAGTGGGCCGTCCATCCATCATGCCATGCTCGTTTTCGAGCTTCATTTCACTATCGAAAAGAAGTCTTCCCAGTCGAACACTTCGTCCACTCTCTTCCCTTCTCCGTGTACATTATTTGCTATTTCTCGAAACGGCGTCTTGTATGCCGATAGTGTACCAACGCAGCTAGACGAACCCATTTTCTCACACTCATCCCAGACATCGCCATGAAGACTTTCTCGTTCAACATGTCTCGACGACCACCGGCAGACACGTTCACACGCTTTACCTCAACAACCCCTCATGCCACGACATTCACATATCAACCATCCGCACGGCCAACGAGCAGATCTACACCTTTATCTTCCTCACCTTCGCCTTCATCCCAATCTCCTTCCTCACAACCTCCTGACCCTCAGTCACAACCGCCCGCGAATGAGACGCCAATGGAGAAAGTCGCACGCCTGCGCGCCGCGCACCGTGCAACTCTGGCCTCCCAAAATACTTCCACATTCGACCGTCTGATCTCCTCCGGCCGGAACATCGCCGACCGCGCGCACCGCCTCACAGCATACGGATTGATCCTCTTCTCCGGGTTAGCCGTTTGCGTGACTGCCTACGGCACCATTTCTCTAATAGCACATTCTCGAAGACAAAAGCGCGCGTGGATAGAGAGGGAGCTGGACAGGTTGGATGAAGCGCGAAAAGCATTTCTACGAGGTGACGCGACGGCAGAACAGTTACATCTACTTGAGCAGGAGAGGGCGGGCCAGGAGATTGAGGCTGCGAGGATGAAGGAAGCGGAGAAGAAGAAGAGCGAGGGCGTCTGGGGCCGGGTGAAAGGACTTGTTGGAGGACAATTGGCGAAAGGAGAGATGGGAGAGGAAACCGCGCAGGAGAGAGAAAGGAGGCTGACGAGGAAACAAAGAGGCGGGGAGGCCGGATGGATTGAGGGCGAGGTACAGCCTGTGGCTTCCGCGACCTCACCCGCAGCCACGCCCGGGTCTGTCGTTCGCACCGCCATGCAGGTTGCACCCAGCGAAATTCCAGGTGTAGGCATTGACTCCAAGGGACGGCCTGTACCGGCTGGCAGGGTAGAGTATCTCGCCAGCAAGGTCGCAGAGGATCCAAGCACAGGCGAGAGAACAATGACGGTGCGCGCCGGTGGCCCGCTCGATATTATGGCCAGCAATGTGGCGGGTGCGGTTGCTGGGTCCTCAAGTACAGAGGGCAAGAGTTGGTTGAGTTGGATCAGGGGGAGCGCCAGCAGTAAATCGTCGGACTAGGTTTGATTGATTGGTCTGGAGCGGGCTTCACATTGAAGGGCCACCAGCATGTCGTTTGTACAGTTACTGTCACCAGCGCTTTCTGTGCAGAAGGAGCTATCGCACCTCTCGAAAATAAAAGTATGCAGAGTGGGAAGATCTATGTTTAATCTGGCTTGCACGATTCGCTGATGGAGTGCTTCCCCGCGAACGACAATGCCCGTAAACCATTCGCTTGCAATCGTAATACATCGAATTCATCCATCATTTTTCTCATAATCATTCATGTGCAGCTGCACCATCGCTGCCGCTGGTCCGTTCACGTCCATATAATGTGACTGTAATGCCCCGGCACCTTCTGCAGACACTTCTCACAGTCGTTCAGAAACCCCATATGAAGTCTCCCTGTCCTCGCCCGCCCGCTCGGACTGTAGTTCCCATCAAGCCCATATCTTCCGTTTGTCCATTGCGCGTCCTTGCCGTAGTCATCCCGGTCCACCATCATGTCCATGTCCTGATCCTCGACCGGACTAGGCAAGCCATCACGGCTAATCCACGACTCTTGCTCGATCATCGGGCTGAGATTCGTGCGCAATGGCGGGAACTGGTGACGCGGGACGCTGGGCAATTCGTTGACGCGATGGTCAAAACGGCTACAGATGGGTGTGGGGACTCTCTCACGCGCGACCGTGTCCATTGCGCTGAGGAGGTTTGAGTCACGCTCAGGCGGCATTATGTCGTTTGATCGGGCACGTCGGATTCGAGGTTGAGTAATGAGCGGAGTCGTCATGTCCATGTCGATGTCAAGATCGCCGCACTGGGCTTTGGTCGACGAAGTGCTGCTGTCGCTCACGGGCTGAGAGTCCTGCTTGGACAACTTCCAGGTCTCGTCATCTTGGGCTTGATGACCCAGGCTCTCGTCATCCGAGGTGTCAACCGGGGTCGGAGGTTGCTGGTAGATGGACGTGTAAAGTGAAAAGGACGCGGGTGGCGCCGAGACGTTTGGTCTACCGGGCGACAGGCGGATGGGCAGACAGTGAGTGGCCATGGATCGTCTTTTGGCATCACGAGCATCAAAGGAAGAATCGTCATCGCCCCGGTGGTCAAAGTGTCTTTTTCGCTTTTGCGGGGGAGGTGTCGAGATGTTGAAGCGGAACGCGCCTGACGAGGTATCGACGTCGGGCATGGCGTTTGAGTCGGCGTCGTTAGAACCGGACATCTGATGTTTAGTCCTGAAGCAGTTGCGGAGCAGCACTGGAAGCGTTGCGTGATTGAAGGAGTTCTTTTATGTTTCCAGTGCGTCGATGCCGGTCATGGCCCCGTGCTCAAGGGGAGCCGATCAAACGGTGGCAGTGTCGGGCGTAGACGACTTGGTGTGGATGAAACATGGACAATCTGGCTGAGGACCAACCAGAGCGCGCGCCAGAGCGCGGCGAATAGCCGGGCCGCAGTTGCTGATGTTCGGAGGGTCAGCTTTCCGCAGAGGTTTTATCAATCCGTATAGGGGGCGGCGAAGTCGTAGACACCAGCATAGACGTGATCACGGTGTACGAGGACAGGGTGGAAGGAAGTTGGAGTTCGACCGCGACAACGAGCCGTGGGTAATGGGAGTGTCGGTCACCAGGAGGCAGTCATTCGCGTTTTGTGCGTCTGCCGAGATGCCGAAAGCCACCGCAAGCCACCGCAAGCCACAGATTGACCGACGTCATCACTTGTGGCTGCTTGTGACAGGCGCTAACTCGGTATTCGTACAAGGCACTGGGACGGAATTATGGAGAATCATTTATCCGTCGCCATCCAGACCGTTGCCCCCGACTGTCACACCGCCTTCGTCTATGCCCCTCATTCGAACTTTTTTTTTGGCAGTCCGGCCACGAGGCGAGCTCAGTCATATTCCAATCCTCGCCGCACGACACCCTTCCGTGCCCGTGGTGTGAATCATAATTGAAGAGCCTCTCCGCTCAGCAAACGAGCTCTTTAAACACGTTCTGTCGCTTTCACTTCCTTATTGTCTCTTTCTCACTTCTTCCTTTCCACTGCTCCCTTCTTCCCGCAACCCTGACCTTTTCGTAACCAGTCTCCCGTCTGCCCACTCTGCACAATGCCCGCCGTCGATGCTCCTGCGCCCACTCAGGGTGAGGACGTCCGAGTTCTGGGCTATGACCCTTTGATTCCTCCCGCGCTCCTGCAAGCCGAGATTCCCGCATCGCAGACCTCCGTTGAGACAGTCGCCAAAGGACGGCAAGCATGCAAAGAGATCATCCATCAGCGAGATGACAGACTATTGGTCATGGTCGGACCATGCTCGATCCATGACCCAGCCACAGCCCTTGAATACGCTCAACGGTTAAAAGAACTTTCGGCGAAGCTTTCCGCAGACCTCTGCATTATCATGCGAGCCTACCTAGAAAAGCCGCGCACAACGGTCGGATGGAAGGGGCTCATCAACGACCCTGACATCGACGAATCCTACAAGATCAACAAAGGCTTACGAGTGTCGAGACAGCTCTACGCAGACCTCACGTCGATGGCAATGCCTATTGCGAGCGAAATGCTCGACACAATCTCCCCGCAGTTCCTTGCCGACCTGATCTCTCTGGGTGCGATTGGCGCAAGGACCACGGAATCCCAACTGCACAGAGAACTCGCCTCAGGTCTATCCTTCCCTATGGGCTTCAAGAACGGCACAGACGGGTCTCTTTCTGTCGCAATCGACGCAGTGGGCGCCGCAGCAGCACAGCACCATTTCATGGGCGTGACCAAACAAGGTCTCGCCGCCATCACAAAGACCAGCGGCAACGAGGATGGGTTCGTCATTCTGAGAGGTGGATCAAAAGGCACGAATTACGATTCCGAGTCGGTCAAAGCAGCTCGTGCGGCGCTAAAAGCAAAAGGGCAGAGGGAAGTCATGATGATTGACTGTTCACACGGCAACTCGAAAAAGAACCACAAGAACCAACCGATCGTCGCTCAAGACATTGGCGACCAAATCAGACTAGGAGAGGACAGCATCGTGGCCGTCATGATCGAGTCGAACATCAACGAGGGCAACCAGAAAGTGCCCGCCGAGGGCGGTCTTGCAAGCCTCCAGAAGGGCATCAGCATCACGGATGCATGCATCAACTGGGAAACGACGGTGGAGGTGCTCGAACAGTTAGCCGACGCAGTGCGGACGAGGAGAGAAGTGGTCAAGAAGAGACATCAAAATGGCACCAACGGTGTTTCAAATGGCCATCATTGATCTATTCAAGCAATTGGCGACCCGGCCACTGCACTGCTCCTCCTTTCAACGCAAAGACATCGACCTGACGGGCGACTAGAAGCATTGTCAATGGCCAGCTGAAAACCGACACAATCCTGCATTCGTGGGCGTTGTTGGACTTGAAAACGAGCATCCAAGCTAGAACAAAATTTTGCAAGGAAAAGGGAAGGCGAAGAACGGGCGAGTTGCATTCGGGACTTATTTGACTGTCTCTCCCCCTCCGCTTTGTGTAATTTTCAGGCGTCGGGTAGGCAAGAGCCAGGCTGTCGGCGCACAATAGCACAATGTTCATACGAATCGGCTCGCACCTTGAATTCCGTCCTTTTCAACTCTGGTCTACGTATTTTGACTTGGCTTCGATCGATTCGACTATTTGTGTAATGCTGCCGCATAGAGTGAGCCTGATCTTCGTGCCCTATCAGTCCATGGAATACGCAGTACCGTGTACTCCGTATGTGATCCGCCTTGCTTCACTCGTCGTGCTGATCCTAGGGCCGGCCATGGCATGAGTATGAACGTCGGCAACCCACCACCCTGTGTACTGTACGTGTGCTCGAGGGGTGCAGGGCTGTGCGAGGCGGGAGTTCTGCTACAGTACCAGGAATGGTTCCCAGAGACGGGGCCGGGCCGTGGCGATACTCGTAGTCGGACAACAGAAGGCAGGCAGGCAGGCAGGCAGGCAGGCAGACCATTATATTGACCTAGAGAAGTCTTTCCAGAAGCGATGGGAAGTGGGAAGTGCAACTACAGTAGAGATCAGTTCTCGGTCGGCAGACCTCTGTATTCCCTCCCTCTCTCTCTCTCTGTTCCCTCCCTCTCTGTTCCCTCCCTCTCTGTTACAAAGCCACACCACTTGGCGCTATCCTCTGGCACCTTCACCCCCCTTTTGCTGGTCAGAGATTCTCCATTTCCCCCAGCCCGAAGCTCTACCCTTGATCCGAAATTCAGGTGTACAAGTTAAGTGGAGATAGAGTCGACCATGACATGATAGTCCGAGCTGATATTGACCGGGACTCGGGTTACAAAATGATGAAGACTGTACTGTGTCCGTGTAGCCCGCATGCCGCCAAGCGAAGAAATGTTCATGTTCACGGAATCAATCTACGTCCCCCTACTTCGTAGGCCAAGAGGCGCTGCTGAATTGAGTCTATTAAAAAAAAAATCTTGATGTTGTGCTTCGGGGAAAAGCAGCGCTATGCTATCCCCCTAGAATTAATTCGAAGCGCTGCTACTGTATGCTGGTTCTGATCCCGTGCTCCTGTCCACGCGAGAACCCAAGAGCAGGACCATCCAATGTGGTTCCACACTTTATCCGTTCCATCCGTCATCAGCTCCCTGCCTCTGAAGAACAGCAAGAAGAAAGCAGGCTCAATTGCAATTCATCGTAGAAGTACAGGTCAGGTCCGAGAGCGAGCACCACAGCTCTCTCTCTCCTTTTTGTTTTGGGCAGGGTGACTGCACTTATCGTAAAGACAGCCCTTTCCTTCACCACGCCTACCAGAAGGAACACCACCCGATGTAATGCTGACAGAGATTCTCCACGTTTGTGGCCTGCAGAATCAACCGGTCGACCTGCTCACTAACGCCGAGCCCACCAATACCTGCCATCGTCGTTTCGGGCGCTGTGCCTGCAATGACCTCCCTCTGCTTCATGTGTCCGAGATCATCCATGCCGTTACGCGGGTCAATTGCGCCGTTGGTAATGTTATTCATTGCGCCATTGCTGCCATTCATGACAGATTCTAGACCCAGACCGTTGAGATCAGCGCGTAGAGCCTGCGTCGCCGCGTACGACTGCGTGCCTGGGGCAGCAGGTTTGAAGTCGCGACCTGTGAGTTTCTCCTTGACTCTGGCCAAGACCTGAAGCGCGCGGGCGTTTTGGACTTCCTTGGCTTCTTGTGCGGCGGTATTGTTGGAATCTATGATTTTGTCGAGGACACTGCCCCCGCCCATGGCCGGGTCGAGGATACTGCTTCTCCGTGGGCGGCGGCCAGGCGGCGCCCCAACGTGGCTTGTGCCCTGGGCCATTGCAGCGGGGTTGTGTGCGTTCTCCATTGGGCTACGGTCGTAGTCTTCGTGCTGCCCACCCGGTACGTCGATGATGCTTTGACGTCGCTCAGAGCGGAAATGTGGTCGAGCGGGGGACTCGCGTGTGTTGAGACGCCAGTTGAGCAGAGGGTCATGGATGAAGGCCTCAAGGACGGCGAGGAGAGATTCCTTGTTCTCGCGGATGACGCGCATGACGTTTTCGCAGGTGATGCGGAATGAGCCTTCAATATTGCTGACTTCCATGGCAAATGTGAGCATGCGGGTGAGTCGGAAGGGGACCCTTTCTGGGTATTTCTCTCGGTGCATCGCCACCTCGAAGCAGTCGCCGAAATCGATGTGAATTATCTTGCCAGTGATTCGATCGAGCATGAGATTGGACGGGTGACGATCGCCCAGACCGAGAATATAGCCCACCATCGACATGACTGCAAGTGAGCGGGTGTAGTTCGTTCGGCGGTCAAGCCAGGCTTCAGAACTCTTTGACTTGAGCCAAAGTACCCGGTAGAGGTCCTTCCCAGTTGTGTTGTCCATCGCGTAGCCGAACACCTCCACTTTCTGCATGAGCGTAAGATTATCATAATCTGGGGCCATTTGCAGCATAATCCTGTGCTCGATGTTGAGCAGGATACGCCGGGTCTCGCGGTAGTCCTTCACCAGGTTATGGAGAGTATCCGAATTGGGTACCCATCCGAGGAGTCCAGAGTTCTGAGATAGAGGAATTGCTGGGAAGCGTTGGATGTTCAGGTGTCGCTTGAACGACTCGGTGTCATTGTTGAGGAGAGTGTTGACAAGGCCAAAGAGCTGCATCACACGCTCGTCTTGTCGGATATCTTCGTGGCCCTTCAGCAGATAAGCGTAGGATATTCCGTCCGAGCCCTTCAGTGTCATCTTCCGAGGTCGTTGTTTCGATGGAATTACTGTCAGTACGTGGTCGAAGCTCACAATCTTGGTAATAGGCTTGCCAGACTGATAGGTGCCTGGCACTGCCAAGTCCAGGTCGTGCGCATCCTTGAGGCGTGGCGAAACGTACTTGAGATCAAGACTCATCAGCTGGGGGAGTTGTCGGGCAATCTTGCGGAACACTGCGTAGTACAAGTCCCAAGCTTGGTTGAGGTCACCGATCTCCTTCGAGCGACGGAAGGCGTTGCAGAAGGCCCTAGCTTCTGCAAGATCGTGGCCAAAAGCCTGAGCAAATGAGACCTCTCTCAGAGTTTCAGCACCGCGGTCGAGGAGCTCATGAAGAGGCGCCAGCGTGGCAAGCATTCCATCCACGTTACCATCGCCAAAGTACAAGCGGGACGCCTCTTCCAATCCTTCGTGCCAAAGCTCATGCCAGAGCACAGCGACTCTGATGAGCTCATGACTCACCAAATCTGCTTGCTCGACAAGTCTAGGGCTATGTACTTTCATTGTCTCCATGATCTGGGTTGCAGAGTTGGCCCGTCGGGCGACTGAGGATTTCATTGCCACTGTCAAGGGATAGACCAGTGCTTGAGGGTGTGCTTTGCCAACTTCTGACAACAGTCTATGCACAGCGGCCCGGACCCGAACATTAGGCTGGTTGATTCTGGCGATCAACTGAGGTATGACTTCCAGCCAGGTGTCTATGCTGACTGATGTAAAACCTTCGACCACGACTTGATTCACTTCGGTGTGTCCGCCGTGTGCAAACCATAGCGTCAACAGTCGTAGGGTGTCTTGTAGCGAGCTTGTCTTCGAAAGCGCGATGGACCTGAAGAATCCAGCGATGGCAGGAACAACATGGGTCTTGATGACCTGTTCTGGAAGATTGCGAACCTTATCCTGGTCAGTGTGAGACGCCATCGACGTAACGACTTCAAAATTTGCAAGGGCGTAGGCATGCCATGCTTTATACCAAGTCTCGTTGTATTGTGTTGCAAGTTGGTACGAGTTGAGGATGTCTCCCACAGCGTCTTGAGCCCGGGGACTCGTCCAATCTCCTCTGAGCAGGAATGATTGCCATTCTCCTTGCCGGAGGTAGCACTTGCCCAGGAGTTTTGAACATCTCTCCAGCTCCTCGCGTTTTCTTCTTTGAGCGAGTAAATCGTGTCCATTCATATCAAGCCCATTCATGTTGTTCAGTCTGTCGTTATGGACTCCGTTTGCCAAAGCAGTATTAGTCTGCTGGAAGTCGTCGGCAAGTCGAGCTGTGAAATCACGTAGCGCTGTGAGTGCCGTTTCTTGATGACCGGTGGCCCAGGTAAATTTGAGGCGAGCGTATGCCACAGGCGGTGGCGCGTCTACAAGATTAGCCGCCAGATTGCCTCCACCACCCAACGAGGACAGCGACCTTTCCGCCAAACCAATGCGTTCGGACTTGCGACAGAGGTTGGCGAATTTGATCCAGATATCTGCATTGTCCGTCGGTTTCAAGACAAGCGCGCGTACCTTAAGCATCCGTTGCCAGACCTCAACGTTGGACTGGCATCCGAGAAGTCTCTTGTTCCAGAGCATCTTCAATGATTCTTGCTTCTCTGAATTGCCCTCACATTGTTTGTAAGTGATGATCTCCTCAAGTTCCGCGAGCATTTGTGTTCGGACCACGACGCTGTATGCGCGATTGTAAGACTCCCCAATCGTCGCAGTGATTTCGGAATTGACGCCATCCCGCGCCCGGACAATGAAAGATTGAGCGTCTGTGAAATTGTTGCGCTGAATGGCCAGGATCGCGCCAAAGAATGCCCTGTCAGGTGAACTTTCTTTCATGACACTGATGTAATTGTCCATGAGATCCCACTCGCCTCTGCCCCAAGCTGCAGCTGCAGCAAGAGCAGACATATTCTTCCGATTTTCTGTAGACGCACTGTTCCAATGTTCTTGGGCAATTTCGGACAAAATCTTCCATTCGCCCAGGGCGTGCAGACATCTCATCTTGCCCATGACGATATCAAAGTTCTCTGGTTCGATCTTCTCACGCTTTTGGTAGGCTGAAAGAGCTTCCTCCCATCTTTGCAGCTTCTCAAACCAAGCCTCCTTTAATTCGACTTCTCCAAAGACTTGTGCTCTTCGAAGTATGCCAATAGCAGCGTCGGACTGTTGGAGTTGGTTGTTGATGCTTATCAAGGCCTCCACACTCTGGCTGTTTTGGTCCTGTTCAAATTCGAGTTCTTTATAGTGCAAGGCTTTGGCGAATGCATGGCACTTGGCTGCAAATCGACCAAGAGTCCGAATGTCAATTGGTAAGGACTTGTCATCGTGCTCCATAAACTCGGCCAAGTTGAGTAATGTCTGTAAGATATCTGGCGGGATGTGTGGGGACGTCAGGGCCTTCTCAATGGATCGGATCAGCTCCTCCTGATACTGATCATACAGCTCAGTCCAACATGAAACGAATGCAGAATTGAACAGGTCCTTGGCCAGTGGTTGATACACACCAGCCAGACTTGCACAAGCCCGTAATGCATGCGAGGGAGATTCCTTGAGTAGTTCGACACTGAATCGCCGCATCCATTCCTGCCAATCCTCTTTCGTTGACTTCTGGGAGGTGTCCCAGGCATTCTTCAAGTGCTGCTGATTGACAGGAAGTCTCATAGATGTGATATTGGCATAAGTCGTCTCTTCCGCCGTTGAACCATACTGTTCTTCCGGGTAGAAATCCACTGGCAGAGCCTTGCCGGATTTGAAGTTCTCGATCAGTTTTTGGAATCTGTCGGAGTTAATCTGACCTGCTTTCGTGGATCTCTCAACAAGAGGCAGATAGTGGGCGAAGTCCTGTCCAAGATGATATATCAGGGCGCATATGCAATCCAGCGCCGCAGACTTCAGAGACCGTTCGGAGGAGTTCGTAACAACTTTCTCCGGCGAAGATAAGATCTTTGACAGTGGATGGATCATTAGCGAGGCAAAGTCTGAGACATTGACTGTCCGGGACAGTTTGCCCAGTGTATCGATTGCCGCACGTCGAGCATTTGGTGGTGCTGCTGGGTTTTCGAAAATCCTCACAATGGCAGGTATTATCATGTGCATGTACTCTTCGCCACTAGAGCCAAAGACCAGGAAGGTATGCAGGATCCGGATCGATGACTCCCTTCTGAGATCCGAGTCGTTCTCAATCACGCCGAGCATGAGCGGGAGGAGGCCAGCGAGATATCGACGGAATTCGCCTTCGAGAGACTTGGAGATCGCCTCAATCAGGGACAGGATGGTTGATTGAACCTGTCTTGACACGTTCCAAAACTCTCTGATCACCTCGATGATGTCGGGCAAGAAAGCTCGGATATGTTGGCGAACGATATTGACAAGGACTGCCAGCTGATTGAAATAGGACTCCAGCCGAGGAGGGGGAGAACTGCGGATGACGCCGAGAAAGCCTGGAATGATCTGACCCAGGAAAGGTACACACTTCATACCAATAGTCTTGAAGATGGTCACCACAGCGTCAATCACAGCGCTATGGTACTGAACAAGGGTGTGGTCTGCCAGTATGGTCTGCATGAGCGTGTTGATGACGACCGTCGGATAGTACTCCTCGTTTGATGGCGTCAACCCTTGCATGATCAAGGCGACATCCGAAACGGGTTGAGTCTCTGCCTTGCTTTGCTTCTCTGCGACGGATTCGCTGAGCTGTTGGTACTTGTACGGGTCCAAAGCGCCCAGCACGCCGACCAATTTGATAGCATCCGTCCTGAGCTCTTCATGCGCTTCGGTCTTGATGATGTTGATGAGGATCCCAAGAAGTTCGGGATAGTCCATGTATGGGTCGATCACGTACTGCGAATTGATAGCAAGAGAACTGAGCGTCTTCATAGCCGCTTCACGCTTCTCATGCGAGGCGAGATCTTGTAGGGCATCGATGATGATGGGCATCAGCTCAGGAATGTGTCGAACCATCTCTTCACCACCAACGGAGGTGAGATCTCCCAGTGCTTTTATCGTGGTTGAGGCAACACCTGGATTCGAATCGGTGGCTTTAGGCAGAAGTGCAGAAACCATCGCTTCCACATAGGTTCGGACCAGTGATGTGGCATTGGACACAAACAAACTGATCAAGCGTGCACTTTCCTCCTTTTGCTTGGCTGTGTTCGAATACCCCAACCCCGTGAGGAGGTTGACCAGCAGCTTCCTTAGGGGCGGGAATACATAAGCTGGGTTGACTGTGGTCAGTCTTCCTATAATCTCAATGGCGGCTTCGCGCACTGGAAAGACCTCGTCATTGACAGCCAAGAAGAGACAGCGTATGTTATCCGGGCGAGCCAAGTGCTTGTCAAATTTCTTATCCAGCGCTCGGAGGACAGTAACTCGGATATCAGCATCCGGATCTCCCACGGCCACCGTCAGCAGCTTATCCACCACCTCGCCAACAACTTGTATAGCGTTGTTGCTAGTCTGGTGCAGGATGGGATCCAGCATGAATAACTGACAACAGGTTAGGGCAGCCGCGCGGCGGATTTCTGGGTTTTCGTTCGTGGCATAACGGAGCGTGACGTCCCTAACGAACTCGTTCAGTATATGGCCAGAAAAATCAAATTTCCCCAGGGTCTTGAGAGCTAATGTGATTTCATGGTCTTTGTGCTCGGCAGGCATCCCACCGTAGTCTTTAGCAAAAGACGGAAGTGGTGGAATTGTGTTCGGAGGGCAGCCGAGGGGCCGGTAGGGCGACCGGACGAGTATCAAGCTGAGGAGGTCCAGTAGTTTGTCCTGTATGGTTGCTCGGATTGGTGGAATATTGTGTGCCATGTCTTCGAGTGCTTGTTCCATCGGTTCTGTGAGGCCGCAGGCGAAGATGGGGTCAAGCAGGGCTTCCATATACTTGCTAAGTGTCTGTCCAACAGCACCCGCAAGCATGCTGATGCATTTGAACATCGGGCCCTCGTCGACCGCAGCTCGATTCTTAGTCTTCGCGCTCAGCGATTCTCGAATGTAGAGAATGATCCCGTCAAGATACTGTGCCATAGCACTACCAACTGCATTTGCGATCTGCCCAATGGCAACAAAGGCCTGATTGCGTTCTTTATCACGCTTCAGCTGCGCTTGAAGGTAGACCATAAACTTGTGAAGATAATTATTGATGAACTCCAAAGGTGCATATTCCGCCAGGACAGGGATGACCTGCACAATTTGTGTCCGGATCCTAGGGTCGCGGTGGTCCTTGAACCGGAGGACAATCTCACACGCGTTTCTGTAAAAGTCATGCATAAACATGTTCCCTTGTTGCAGTAACTCGTTCAGGATCAAGAGTGAACCGAGAGTCTCGTCGACAGTCGTGTTAGGGCGGAAGCCCTCCAGAGTTTTGGAGTATATTTTGGCAAACCAATGATTCTGGAATTGAGCATCTCTTGCAACCATGACACCAAAGCAGGCGCTGACGGACTGGGCGGCGACTCGGCGGATGAGGTCTTTGGGGTCTCGCAGGGCGTTCCAGACGAGATCAAAAATCTGTGGGATGAAACCGTAGACGAGGGTCGGGGAGTTCTTCGCCAGCTCACGGATGAGTAGCACCGCTGCCAATTTGCGGCTCTCTTGCTTGGTTTCGGGTTGAAGCCATTCGAACGCCGAAGTGAGTTCAGCCTCGACAAGCTCTGCGGTATATGCTCCCCCGGGCCGAGCCAAATGGCCCAGAGCACGGGCGGCCGCATCCAGGACTGTGTAGTCATTGCTCTTTAGCGCCGCGCGCAGGTAATTTGAGTACTTTGAAGCCTTCTGAGCAGGGTCGATGGCATCGCAGTCGATCAGACGGTCGAGGGCGAGGACTCCGCCTACTTTGTCGCTGGCGTCAGGAGCCTGGACGATGAGGTTACTGATCCGCGTCGTGACTTTGTCGTAGAAGGTGCTGAAGCGCTCGGGAGACCATTCTGTACAGACAGTCAGTGCCTCTCTAGTTCAGTCCAGAGGCCACACAACTCACCGCGGGAGAGCAAGGTTATGAGGTCGCGCAGCTCTGCTGCCGCTTTGTTCTTAACTTCATCATTCTTGCTGCGCAGATCTGTGAAGATGCGTTCACTTGGGTCGGGACCCGGACCTTGCTGCGCCATGGTGCAAGACCATGGTCCTCACGCCGGCTCCTGAGGGCTGTCCGAGGTGGTTCTGGATTAAAGAGTTCTGTAAAGAGTTGGTCAAAGAAAACGCCCATCAAGTTGAGCTCATGTTCACTTGGATTTCTTGGGATGAGGGGAGGTGTCACCAGCTCCGCCGTTCAGTCATGCGGAGATCAATCTTCACGCTCAAGCAGCCTTGGCAGCAGGAAACTTTAGCGGGCGACGCAGGACACGCCAGGCACGCCTAACGGTATCAAGCTCAGGCACTCCGGGTACCCCTAAATGTCAAGACATCGGCCAAGATACTTCAACAGAGCTACAATAATGAGAGAATCTTCTTGGGATCTTGCAATCCCACGTAGTGGATGACTTCACGCTTTATTTACGTTGCTGTGGGCCTCTAACTGTGCAAGTTCCCATACCTATTGCTACATAGTTTGTCCAGTCACTCTATTGGGTCTTGGCCAACAGCCTTTCGAACATCGACACCCTTCGTAAGGCGATCTAGCACCGCGAGTGTCGCGCTTCTTTGCTTTGGAAAGCAGGAATAGCGCCGAGCCGGCCAAGCAGCGAAACATAACAGGCACGGGAGGCACTCGATCCTGACAGGCAACAGCCGCGGATGCATTGTTCGGAAAGATCACTCTACTACGAGGTCAACCGTGCAGTGTCGATTGAGCAGACAGATGCTTCAGAATCTTGGTCTGCGAGGCTTTCAGGCGTATGTAGAAGTCCATATTTGCGCCGGAGCTTGAAGAAAACATTGGTTTCCACACCCAGAAGCTGTGCCCTCGCTCCTCAGTCTAGCCGGCAACGATGCAGCTGTTTGAAGCTTCTTCAACGTGTCTGACACCCAGCCATTTCATTTCGGTAAGAGAAGTTCGTCGAGGGTAGGGGAGGGCGATGCAGCCAGCTTTGAGGTTCAAGCGAGTTCGGTCGCCTTTTATATAGTCGTCGTCGTCGAGAACACAGAAGAGGCGACATCTAGACTGGCCACTTTCTGGGCCTTGAGTTTGCCAGCACCACGCCGGCGCATCTTTCAGAGGATTTATGCCAGATCTGCGGCTCGCAGGCGATGAAGAACCTCGAGGAGTGGAAGTCCTTATATCGCCGTAAGCTCTCACGTGCCGGTAGATATGTACGATGCGTAGCTGGGCTAACTCGATATCCGAGAAGGTGCAGCCTAACTCGAGGAACCTTAGCAAAAAATGAACGCAGTTGACAGAATCGAGCCCAACCCCAAGAGAATCGGAATAGCTGTGCCAGCTTGATGTGTTTTGGTGTGCAGAGAGAAACTGATTGAGAAGTAGATGAATTCGACAGAACCCGAGGTAGTAGTTCTCCGCTAAAACACCATCCAGCGCACGATGAACGGAGGACTGCACAGGGCTTAAGGAAGTGACGAGGTTTCTGGCTAAGAAAGCACAGCCCTTAATCTTGACCCAGCCGCGGTGATTTGGGAGCCCGCGTGGTACAACGTCCACATCCAAAGATGCCAGACCCAGCAATGGCTGGAAACCGAAGGGCCACCGCGAGCAGCAGAACGGAGGAAACGGCCACAAATGGGAGCCATTGCGTGGTGTCAGCAATGGGCCAGGTCGATGCCCATCAAAGTCAGTATTTGCTCCCATCTTTTCATTGAACATCCAAGTCGTTCTGTGGAACCGCATCTCGTCATTCAACGTCGAAACTCGTTCCACATCCACAACTACTCGTCGCTCTTGGATTCCCCACCACTTTGAATTGGCTCCCGATCAATGCCTGCGTGAAATCAATAGTGCTGCCTTTCAGCAACTCTAGTGATGCCGAGTCCATAACAACCTCTGCTCTGCCCGAGTTGTCCCCGGAGCTGGTTGACTCCCCCTCCGACGGAGTGTATTCAAATATTGTGTCCTCTTCTTTGTCAATCTTGGATGCGTCCTCGAGAGACATGAGGTACTGGAAACCATGACATCCGCCGCTCGTGACGGTGACTCGTAGATGCGCCTCCTGAGATGACGCAGGACTCGACGTTAATGTATTCTTCTGGGGTGGCGCTGATGTGATCTGTTTTAAGCGCTTCGCAGCTCGTTCGGAGATTGTGATGGTCATATCGTTGCCTTCGTCATCGGTGCGGGGATTCTGGAGCACAACCGTTGCTCTCGTGATAGATGTGCTGGAGAAGGGTCTCCTTGAGGTTACCCTCGTTGATGGAGAGTCTAGGATTTGTCTGTGCGATGGCCCCAAGTTGTACCGCCGGATTGTGTTGGTAGAAAGGCGGGCTCGGCATGCGCGACATAGATAAAGATACGTCGTTGGATCTCGGGACCTTCGCAGTACCCGTGCAGCACCAAAGGCGAATTTGAAGGGAGCTTGTGACATTATGCCGGCGGGTAGACTGTAGTTTGTATCAGATAAGTGAAGGCGACCTGTATCCCGATGGCGTCGAGGAAGGAAGAGGAGCAGAGATGCCAATGACGCAGGACGTGGGCGGCAAAACGTCGGTCGAATGGGACGCTGACAATTACATGCATCGACGAGTAATTATCCATGCCATGGGTCGGATAGGTTCGTTTTCTGTCTGCTGCCAAGAGTCGTAGACGTATTTCATTTTACTAGAAGGTGGATGTGGGCATAGACCAGCTTATTCCGCTTGACGTACGACCCCTTCCTTTCGTCTACGACCTGTTTGACCAGAGCTACTATCTGCTGGGCCAGAACAATCAGATCGACGGAAGGTGGCTGGCTGGGCACAGGCCTTCAAATCCCCACCGGCAGCAGTCACAGGGGTACTCTCACGACGATGTCAGAGGGGATAGCCGCTCCGGGAAGAGCAGATGATACCCTTCACCCTTTCTCAGAAGCGTATGCCCTCTCCCTCGACGCCGCAGACCCTCTCTCTCATTTCCGCTCAGAATTCCACATTCCGACCCTCTCAGACTTGAGACGTTCGACACTATCGAAGTCGCCAGAGGAGACCCCCTCAAAGCCATGTACATACCTCTGCGGCAACTCTCTTGGTCTTCAGCCTACCCGGACAGCAAGTCTAGTCACTTCCTTTCTGACGCAATGGCGGACGAAGGGTGTGTTAGGGCATTTTGTTGAGCACTCCGACTCCCCACTACAGCCCTTTTTGCATGTTGATGACCAAGCCGCAAAGCTCATGGCGCCAATCGTTGGTGCGAAGCAAGATGAAGTCGCCGTCATGGGTACGTTGACAGGGAATTTGCATCTACTTATGTCGAGCTTCTACCGACCTAGCCAGAAAGGTGAAGGAAGGTGGAAGATCATGCTGGAGGGCAAGGCCTTCCCGAGTGACCACTACGCAGTCGAGTCGCAGATTGTCCACCATGGTCTTGATCCAGCAGAGGCGATGATTTTGCTGGAGCCTTCTGACGAACATCGTCCGATTTTGCCGACGCAACAGATTCTCGAGGCGATTGACAAGCACGCTCACGAGCTTGCACTAATTCTTCTCCCGGGCATTCAGTTCTACACGGGCCAGTACTTCGACATATCGACCATCACAAAGCACGCCCACGCAAAGGGCATTCTGATAGGCTGGGATCTGGCTCACGCGGTTGGGAACGTGGATTTGAACCTCCATGACTGGGACGTTGATTTCGCATGCTGGTGCAGTTACAAGTACCTCAACTCCGGACCGGGGGCTATGGCCGGTATCTTCGTGAATGAAAAGTACGGCAAGGTCGATATGGACAAGGAGACAGGGCAGAGATTTTGGCCCCGGCTGAGCGGGTGGTGGGGAGACGACAAGAGCAGCCGGTTCCAAATGACGAATAGTAAGACTCACCCTATGCAGAGAACGAACACAGCATTGAGAGACTGATGTTTGGCAGAATTTATGCCCAGGCCAGGCGCAGCGGGCTACCAACTATCCAATCCCAGCGCCCTCGATATCACCGCCGTAATTGCGTCGTTGCAAATCTTCAATCAAACCTCCATGGCTGCCTTGCGAGCGAAGTCCCTCCGTCTGACGGCTTATCTAGAAGAACTCCTCGCTGCAATGTCCGCGAGATCTCCGAGGAAATTCGATATCATCACGCCCGGGAGCCCCAGTGAAAGGGGGGCGCAACTCAGCATTCGACTAGCGCCCGGTCTGCTTGATCATGTGCTGGAGCAACTCGAAAGTAATGGTGTCGTGGTCGACGAGAGGAAGCCCGATGTCCTCCGAGTTGCCCCGGCGCCGTTGTACAACTCCTTCGCCGATGTATTTCATTTCTGCCAGGTACTCGAAGCCGCTCTAATCACTGAAGCATCATCCGGGCAAAGTTTGGCCAGTGTCCCACCGGGATTGGAAAGCGTTTGAGCCGCAAGGATCGCCGTCGGGACATGTTGAGAAAAGCTATTGTTGTGGCGGCTCCATTGATGCCCTGCCACTACTCTCGAAGCCTGCTGTACAAGGTGGCCAGTCGGCACGGACTTCTTACAATTTCTGAAATGAGTTCACGGTAGAGGCTTTGCCTTTCCTCCAACGATAGTCTGCTCGACCTCACTTCAAGCAATGCCTCGCGTTGGGCGCGCGCGTGGTTTGCATGGACGCGAGTGGCAGTTTGGTAGCGTCGACGATCCGCAAGGAGCATTCGTTCAACCGGGATACACTCCTAGTCATCCTCGCTATCACTCAGCTCGGCTTCCCGCCATAATACGAAATCGAATCGGCCATCGAGGTTGGCGCGGATATACTCCCGAATCATATCCTGAGTTTCCTCGGTCAGATCAAAGTCTGGATCGGCTGCCATCAGCAATAAATTGAAGCCTTTCTGGTTTTCTGCATCCAGACTCATTAAAAATTCCATGATCTGATCAGAGTGGAACTGGGTCATGGCGTATAGCGTCAGGTTCTTCAGATGCTTGAGCTGAGCGAGAGGTGGGAGAATGTCCGCCGTGACCTCGCCACCACTGGTCCAGAAATCTTCAAGGAGTGGGAGGCTGAGTGCTAGAGCAATGATGTGCTCTTCTGTGAATTCGTCGGACACATCCTTCAGAGCCAGCTCTCGCAGATTGGTCAGATTGCAGAGGCCCTCAACCATGATCTGAAGGTCGTCAGGCGTAGTATCCTCCCCGTTTCCCTTGAGCCACACCGATTCGAGTGATTTCTGCTCTGCGAGTGCGCTGTGGAAGAGCTGGGCATTGACGTTGCGGACGGTATAGCCCTCAAGGGAAAGCTTGGTCAGTTTGACCTTTGGAGAATGCAGGACGCGAGAGAGCAGCGCAGGTCCGTCGAAGAACTTTTTCAGGCTAATATCCCGAAGCTCTGTACACGAGCTGAGCCACTCGACCACCTCGAGAAACACATCGTTATTGAGCTCCTCAAGCCGTACGGTGCCAAAATTGTCGTCCAGCTTGAGTGTATGTATAGAAGTGCAACCCTTTAGCGCGTTCAGGTTCCGCACTGCGTCTTCGTTCAGGTTGCCCAGTTCCAATTGCTGCAGCTTCCTGTGCCGCCCGAGTGCTTCGAATGAGAGCTTCCCAATATTGTTGAAGCTGATCATCTCAAAATAAGTGATTGTATCTGGCTTGAGCTCAGTGAGAAATGCCGCAAATAATTCGTCTGCATCCGGGGACATCCACTCGTGAAGGGTAAGGTTCCTAAAGTTCTCACAGTTCTCAGCGATCGCTTGGCCCGCGCCATCGATCAGTGCATCTCCCTTCCAGAGAACCATGGTCTCGAGTCTAGGAGAACGCGAGATCCATCTTGGTAGGAACCCTGGGCTGATATGACCGTCAATCTCTTCAAGCAGCGTGGTCTTGGCAGTGACTGCCTCTCCGATGGCGTTGACTGTCGCAACGATATCCACGACTTGTCTCCTATATTCCATCTTGGGGAAATGAAAAGGACGCAGTCTACCCGCGAAAAAGGCTGTTCGAATAGCGCCAGTAAAATTCATGTCTTCAAGCATTAATGATAAGTTTCGAAAGTCCAGAGTCTTGATGTAACGGCAGTAGGGTTTGTAGGTGAGGTCGTCGTCAAGACTAGATAACGTGATGGAGCGCCACAGCACCGTCCATCTGCGGAAGAACTGTGCATGTTCGGCATGTTTCGTAACATAGTCACCAGGCCGCTGTTTGAAATCCAGATCATCCCTTTGCTCAAATGCCGGTGAGAATTGGTGTAATCTGGAACGCGTTAGATTTGAAGGTCCACTTCCATCTACCAAAAGCGCAAACTCACTGATATATTGTTCGGAGCGCTGGATCTGCAAATGACTTTGAGCTGAGGGCACACTTGAAGAGCGAGCTGAAGTCCCTGTCATTTCCGAGCTCTTGGCATATCAAGGATAAAATTTCGTCAGGCAGGGTCTCGCCTTGATAGAAAGCCATGGTCGACTCTCTGGTCTGCTCTGGACGAGTTAGGCCTTAATGGAGATTGAAAATAGAGAGGTAACCATGGATTGAAAGGATAGCCAAGAGGCAAGAAAAGCAGCCAAGAGGCAGAGAAGAGAAGCTAGATATCAAACTGATTCGACGCACAGACTACTGGAAGATGGGAAATGCGGTGGTGCTCGATGATGGTTCGATGGCATTTGTTGATCTTTGGAATCTTCACACAAGTCTCAGCGAGTCTTCAGGCGACGTTCACGATGACGTCAACGCGTCTGCGAATTTGCGCGTCGGACTCGCGATTCACCGTGTCAGCGTCGACGAAGTGCAACAGCGCTTCCACAGAGACGAAATGACCCTCAATGCCGACTCTGCTGTTCACTGTCGCTCCGTCTGGAGTGGTGCATCTTCACGACTTCCTCACCTGCCTGGCGAGATTCGATGAAGATGTCTCACTCGAGGCCACACCTCAATTCGTAAGTCGTCGTGCTGCTGTCGATGCCGTGGCTCTGCTCGACTAATAGAACAAGCTGCGGTTCTCGAGTCTGAACATTTCCAAAACTGCTCATGCGGCATTTACACTTGACTCGTCCTTCTTCACAAAGTACCACTTCTCACCGGGTCCGAGGCCTGCATCAGGCCCAGCTCCGCAGAAGCAATGGTCATGCAAGATCCAGAATCGGGTACATGGCTTCTCACCTCGCGCCTTAGCAAATGTCTGATCGTGGTAGGCACTCTTGTCCATCTTCAAACGCCGACTGGGCGATCGAGACAGAGAAGGTGGGCTCGAAACATGCGACTGCGAGTTGCAGGCCAATCCAGACCAAGCAGAATGCCGACTGGTCTTTCGACTAAACTGCCGTCAGGGCATCGTCAAGACATATCGACTGTTCTACGAACCTGGAGAGATTATGCATGCGGCATTTGACAAGCTGGGGTCGACCAACTACTGGACCGCCTCCTCACGAACTCTCAGAGACGTGGTGGAATACTTTGGGCCCAAGACTGATCAACTAGATTGGTACTTTCAGAATGGAAAGGTGACCTTTACCAGCTATACCGAGAAGATCCAAGCTGGCAGAGGTCTGTTACACTGCCGCAGCCGTCGGGACCGGGGACTGACTGAAGCGCAGAAATTCTCAAGCAACCCATGCACACTTCTGTTGCGGTGGAGCGAAAGGATTTCAACGATTTCAACGTCCAGGAAGGCCTTCATATTGGCACGATGGTCAAAGACTTCCGATCGATCATAGCTCATGCAGAGACTATGCGGACTCCGGTCACGGCAAGATACTCACGTGGCAACCGACCGATGCAGATCAGTTACGGAGAAGGTGGCCTTGCAGCGGAATTTACCCTGATGACCAGAGGGTTGGCAAATGTCCCCAGCAATGCTTCAAACGCATCAACTACGACCACACCGGCACGAGATCTCTCCATGCGCCCGGCATCACGCAACTCTGAGACTCCTGCTGCAACCTCAAGAAGTATGCAGACAAACCCTCGACCGGCAGTGGGCGTAGCGAGGGACATGCCTCCTCCCCCACGGACCTCACTGCGTGATAGAGAGAGCATGGCGCAACCGCCTCTTGCCAAGTCCGACTCACTAAACTCTGCGGCACCCCCTTCCGCAAGCATCGACCCAAATAGTCTTTTTATCCCAGCTGATGAGGATGACCAACAATGGGATGAACCCAACTTTGAGCAAGAGCCAGACATTGTAACATGGGACAATACTGCGGATAACGCCCTGTCCGCACCCAGCTCGACACGGCTCATTCGAGACTCAGAGATGCATTCTTTTGCCTCGGTGCAGGAGCAAGAACAGCAGCAACCAGGCAGGGAGAGTCGTCCGACCAGATCGAGGTTTCCCGCAGAAATTGCCCCAACACAGAGGCTGTCGCAATTCAAGGGTATATTCGACTAATATATCAGCCCAAAACTGTCGCGGTAATGTTTGTCTCGATGACTCACCGTGGCAGTCTGCCTGACTTGTTGTTCCATATTCTCGGCTCTGCCGCCCAGTGTGAGTCATATCGTTGTCACTCAGACTGGGATTCAAGGATAAAGGGACGACACTCAAAGACTTGTCTCAAATCAGCCGAGCCAGTTGGATTAGCGGTTGAAATCGTCGGGCCCATGACCTGAAGAGCGGAGGTTCGAATCCTTCACTGGCTCAACAACGTCTGCTTTTTGCGTTCCCAGCAGGATAGCTCGAGTTGTTTTGCGTGCCTTGGCGTACTTGTGGCCATGGTGAGGTCGGCTGCAGCATGTCAACCGATGTAGCCAAAGGGAATGGAGCATCTATCGGGGCGTAGCTTTGGTCCCTTCACCGTTCATCTGCGCCACAGATCACGAACGTCGTGGCGCACCCAGCAGCGACATCCCTCACAACGGTACCTTGGTCAAGTTGAGGCAGAGGAATCACATTCCACCGATCGACCACATTCCCCTTGCCATCGACCTGTTCTCCACAATTACCATGCTCTCCCCATCCCCATGCAATAACCTGTCCCTCCACGGTAAGAGCGACGCAGTGTTCGCTCCCAGCCGCCATGGTGCATACAGCCGGCAGATTTGCTGGAGCAAACTGCCCGTGGTTGTTTTTGCCCATACTCTTGACCACTGCAGAAGAAGAACCTCCCGACGGGGACAAAACATGGACGGAGCTCCATCCCGAGACAGCCATATCGTCCTGTCCGAACAACCACTCCGCGTCCCTGTTCCCAGACATTGAACCCCAAATGACTAGCTTTTCGCCTCGTCGTAGGAACACGGTGTATTCTCTTCCCAGGATGACCCTCTCCGGCGCGAAAGGCAGTAGTCGTCTCCCGTCCGATCCGACATCAAGCCTGCGCGCATCCCGTAGGATTTTCTCCCTTTGATATTGCTCGCCGAGCTGTCCTTTCCGGGAAGCGCCCCAGCCGTATACCTGACCATTGGAGAGAAGAACCACCACATGGGCCATGCCCGCCTCGATGGCTGTAATGGTGACCTTGTCCTTGACATCCGTGTAGTTTGTGACAAACGCCGTCCACATCTGCTGTGCCCCGGTCGCAGAAGTCGTAGAAGAAGTCGTAGCCGCGGGAGTGATGCAAGAAGCAGTAGCGGAAACACTACAAGAACCACCGAAATTACCCCAGCAGACAACAACTCGCCCACCTACCACTGCGAACGAAACGTCCCAAGAAGCGGCCACGTCTGTGATGGCCTCGCCGTCACACTCGCCGTCACACTCGCCGTCACCGTCACCCTCACGCGCACAAAACTCCAAAATCCCCTTCGTCACCTCCCTGAATATATCGTCGTCGGCCTCACCCCCGACGCCGCGCAACCCGCCCGCACCACGTCCAGCGATAAACACGCGACCACGATCCGTCAGGACGACCGTGTGGTTTCCGCCCGCGACGATCTTTCTGATATCACCTATTTCGGAGGGATCGAGATCCTGGCCACGCCGCTGCGTCGCTTGTGAGGGAGATTCGCCGCCGCCGCCGCCGCGGCGCGCTTCTTGATCATCAGATACCTCCAGCCCTACCCCGGCTTCGGCCTCGGTCTCGTCATCGATCTCAGCCTCCACCGCGAAAATACATCGTTGCGGAACCGATGACACGTCCTCTGCGTGCCCGACGCCTAGTTGGCACGAGGAGTTGGAGCCGAGGGCATAGACGCTGAGAGTGTTCGAATGGGCGGTCGGCATGTTGCAAGCCTCATGGTTTGTCATCTCATGCCATGCCTTATCCTATCATGATATAACCATGTCATATGGTTAATTTCGCTTTTGCATGGTGGTGCTGTAATTAATGTGGTTCCGTGAGCGGATTTGACGTCGTCAAACCCTACGTCGATACTCACTCCCGTTGGGCGTTTCGATCCGCGACGACGTCCGTACTGGCTTTGCCACTCTCTGTGGTGAATCCAAATTCTACCTAGGTATATTTATTCCGCGTAACGTGAAGAGTGAGTGAGTTTGGTCGAAGAATAAAGGATGATACATGCGTACACCGGGAAAAACATCAGTGGCAGACTTGGGCTTGGCATACCAGGACAAGGCCGAATACATTTGAGACTCCAGAAACGCAGGATGGATAAACCATCTCTAGAAAGACCTTATGGCATCCAGACTGAACAATGTCTAACACGTAGCTCGGCCGACACGACTATATACATATCCTCATTTCTCATGAACACGTCACGTCCCGTCGAGTACTAAGTAAGGAACCTTCCCTGCTATCATTCCGGGCTCATTTATCACGACGCAAAAACACAGCAAACCACCGCCCGATGGCAAGACCACTTGCTCGCAAGTTGGTGTCGACATACTTCCCTCCCCAAAGCAACCCAGTCTTGATCCCTTTAATCGAATAGTCCTGCCCCGAAACGGGTGGATGCCACCCTACAACCCTCTCCACCATTCCGATCGGAGGACTTTCACCTGCGCCTTCAACGGCGTGTTTGCGCTTGAATCCCCGACAAGCACGTCGAAGGTATCCTTCTCCATGACCCAAGCATCTCTGGCCTCGTCCCAGAAGCTTGTGGCATATTTCTTCGAGATAGTAATCTCGACCTTCTCGCTCTGGCCAGCCTTGACGAAGACCTTAGCGAAGCCCTTGAGCTCTTTCTTCGGTCGATTAATGCTGGGTTTGTGTTGCGAGAAGTAGACCTGCACGACTTGGGCTCCGTCGACCTTGCCCGTATTTGACACTGTAGCCGAGACGAGGATATCAACATCGTCATCGGCGACGGAGAGGTCCGTGGTGTCGAACTGCGTGTAGCTTAGACCGTGGCCAAAGGGGAACGCGACTTCTCTGTTCGTCTTCTCGTAGAATCGATAGCCAATGTAAACGTCTTCGCCGTATATCGCTCGGTTCCGCTCCGACTTGTAGTTCAAGAAGGCCGGGTTGTCTTCGTTTCTGACGGGAAAACTCAGAGGCAGTTTGCCGCTGGGGTTGGTGTTGCCAAAGACCACGTCCGCGATGGCGTTGCCTGTCTCATTACCGCCGTACCATGCTTGAACCACGGCTGGGGCATCTTCAAGCCAGGGCATCGTGACAGGAGTGCCGGACTGGATAACGATCGCTGTGTTGGGGTTGGCGGCAAGGACAGCCTTGATCAGTTCGTCGCTGCCAGGTGGCAAGTCCATGTGCTCCCGGTCATAGCCTTCTGACTCCCACTCGCCGTTCAGCCCGGCGCAGAGAACGACTTGGTCAACCTCCTTTGCCAGTTGGACAGCTCGTTCAATCTCCGTCGCGATTTCCGCTTTCCGCTCAAGTCCAACCCGCAGCCCGCCAGCGCCGAAACCAGTGGTGCCGGGGCTGCTGAAAGTCATGGTGGGTAGGGTACCGAAGGTGACCTTGATGTCGTACGTCTTTCCCTCTTCCAGTTTCAGTCTTCCGATTTCCTCTGCGGTGCCGGCACCAAAGAACGAGTTCCCAGGACGTTGATGGGTCTCATTGTCGACCACAACTTCTCCGTTCACAAAGATCTTGCCGGTCCCGGCACAGCACATGCTAAAGTCGTAGTCTGTCGTCTGTTCCGGGGTAAAGGTGCCGTTCAATTCGAGCCAGTATAAAGACGACTTAATCAAAGGATGCTTGTAGTCGACAAGGAGGATATCCGATTTGTTCACAAAGACTTCGTCAACGGCTTTGCGACTAGTCACCGAAGGCGGGTCCAAGAAGACTGTCATGGTCAACCCATTATCACCCGACTTCGTTTTGGTCAACCGTGTCATCAGTGGCAGAGCTTTCCAGGCTGGCGCGCCGAGAGCATATTTCGCTTCTGGCACTTGCTCTCTAATCCCATCGAGAGGGCTGATGGCGTAGTACGGCAGTAATGAAGCCGAGCCACCTCCACAATAGGATGCATAAGCCGCGTTGGGACCGATGACGGCCGTCGTCTTCTTCTTGTCGAGCGGCAAAAGATTGTCGTTGTTCTTCAACAAGACCAGGCCGTTGGCGGAAAGAGTGCGGAGGAAGGCCGAGGTTTCAGAGGAGTCAATCGTGGTTTCCGGGGCATTTTCAGGGATGCCCAAGGCCTGGGTCTTCTTGACGAGCTTGAGAACCTCTCGAACTCTATCATCAACATCGGGTACAAGAAGCTTGCCACAACCTAGGGCTTGATTGATCAAGTGTGCACGGATGTAGGAAGGCCCGGGCATTTCCAGGTCGAGCCCTGCTTTGATAGCTTCCGTCGTCGAGTATGTACCGAACCTGTTGTTGTCAGTGATCCGAACAGTCCATGAATTTCTTGTCCTTGCTTACCAATCGCTCATTGTCAATCCATCGAACCCCCATTCCCCTCGAAGTACATCCTTGAGCAATCTCGGGTTTTCGCTGGCATGCGTACCATTGACTTTGTTGTACGCCGTCATATAGCAGTCTGGTCGGGAGTCTCGCTGAGCAATCTGGAATGGCATCAAGTAGATTTCGCGGAGTGCTCGCTCCGTTAATATGCTGTCAACAGCTTGTCTCTGGTCTTCTTGATCGTTACACACAAAGTGCTTGACGGTGGCGGAGACACCGGTCGACTGGATCCCGTTGATGGTCGAAGCGCTCATAGCACCAGCGAGATAGGGATCTTCACTGAAACTCTCGAAACCGCGGCCACCCAGCGGGGATCTCTGCATGTTGGTGGTCGGGCCTAGAATGACGGAAGCGCCTTTCGCGATAGCCTCTGTTCCCTGCAAAGCTCCGCCTTTCTTTACGAGTTCGGTGTCCCATGTTGCCGCAAGTCCCGTCCCTGGGGTAGGTCAGCCACATTCTCCGATGCCACGTAGGTCAACCTACCGCAAGGCAGACAAGCTGCAGGGACGCCGTTGAAGAAGCGAGTTCCACGGACGCCATTCGGTCCGTCCGATAATCGTATCGAGGGGACGCCGAGTCGGTGGACAGGAGCAGTATGCCAGAAATCGATACCCGATAACAGAGCAACCTTCTCTGCTATAGTCAATTGCGAGAGCACGTCTTCGACATCGAAACTCGTCTGCACAGGTAAGGAGCCCATTGTGATGTCGATGAGGAGCGGGAGAAGTAACAATAACAGAGGAGATAGGCTACGGAGAAGAGACTCGACAGAGATGCAGGGAAAGGGCAGTATTTATTGCAAGTATAGCATTGGCAGTAAATGACAAGCACAGATCTTTGCTTGACGAATGGTGAAACGAAGTATGTACCTGGGATAACTTCGGGTGCTGGAGAAAAGTGAAGTGGATGAGATTCGCAGAAACGTGATTAGGAACATAGATACGGAGGAGAATGGCATGGGGTGTGTCCGAGTAGCCCAGCCTCACCAGTAACAGGGTGATGCAGCCAGATCCACAGCTTAGCCAACGGTGGCGGAGTCGATCCAGGTACCTCGTACACTGGCAACTCGGTATACTCAGCCGGCTGCTTCAGGCGTTGTCGCGGGGGCGGCGCCGTGGTGAGCAGTCTACCGAAATCTCGCTGAGAAAGGTCCGAGAACAGGATTATTTGCCACGAGACCAGAGCATCTCCTCATCGGGGGACTTTGACCCGGAATATGCAAGGCCAATGATGCACAAGGTCAGAGATCTTACTCCGAGCAACGGGCTATTCGCGGAATGTCGGCTGATCCTGGAGGCAAACCCAGTTGAGGGAGACGGTGCTGAGGGCAATCAGGGTTTGGAGAGGAGTTTGTGCGGTTGTTTTAGGCTGAAGCCATGCTATACAGTGATTGGTAGAGCGGTTATTCCTCGGTCTAGCTAACGACGTTTAGCTCATCTTGGCGTGTTTTGCGCTGTGTTCGCCGGTCTCCGCGTATCAGACGCTTTGCTCTGCAATCCACTGCGATCCGGGGATGAACCCTACACAGTCAGGTAGGTACGGACCCGAAGCCGCCCTCCTCATACAGTATCGTACCTGAATACGTTCGGCTCAACGCCGCGTTTGTTGATCGAGGTGTTCTTTCCACGTGACGGCCAAGGTATGGTACTCCTGTGGGTGGTTGGTATCTCGAAATACTCGCGCATGATGACTTGTTGAGATCTCCGACCACCAACCTGCAGTGTTTTCTACTTTCGTCCGCAGGTTGGCTACGGTAGATGTCGAACCGCTGCCATCTGGGAACGTGCATGGACTTGGCAAAGGATTCGTCCTGCATGACGGCTGAGAAGCATATCAGCATTCGGATTTCACGTGGTGGTGCACTCCATCGAAGCTTCATCAGCCATCCCAGCACATCGGATCGTCCTTGCGCGGCGATTCCCATCTTACGCACCTTAGCTTTCATCTTCTTTCAAGCACAGCTTCCACAACCTCCCACGTGGCTCCTTTGACCACAATCTGGTCCCCGAGCTTCCTATTGTCGTCGCAAACCCACATACAGGGCACCGAGACTCCAGTATCAGAGGGAGTGTTGTTACGCCAATCCGGAATCCAGCCCGTGCTCGCTGCTAGGGGTTGTTCACCACCTGCAGCAGTGCTCGAGGTGCGGTCAGCTTCAAAGATACCCCTAGTCCATCTCTCAACCAAAACTGCATCTGCTCCGACAGGTTGACCTTCGCGGTCTCCCGACTGCTGACGCACGATGCCTTGGCAATAGTTGCCTATTCGAATGATGGTTCCTCCGTTCCCGTTTCGTAGCGAGGGTGCCTGTCCCTCATGGTCGTTCGGCATTTGTATAATCTTTGCGACGATGCATGGGACGAGCTCGAGCTCGGGCTCCCCAGCAACATCCGGACTGGTCCAATATTCCTTGTACATTTCGACTTTGCCTGATTTGGGGTTCTGCATCATGCCGACCTCCATGCAGTCCCCGTTTGGGAGGAGGAACATATCACCCTCGTCAGAAATGCCTGGCCCTTTCGAATCGATCTCATGTTCCCACACGCAGTGCGCTGAGTAACGCATTTCGATGCCATCGACGCCCAGGAAAGTTGTGCTCGAAGTCCCCGAGAACGCCCAGAACGATGGGTCTGACGCTATGGGCTTGCCCAACTCTCGCTTGCGAGGGAATCTGATGTCAACAAAGTCAGATTTTGTCGAGGTCAAGACGAGGGTATCTGTATCTTCGTAAGGTGTCCCGTAGCCCTGTCATGCAGGTGAAAGTCAGAGGAAGGACACCAAGGCTGGCCTGGCTCGCAGTACTCGTCACACCGTCGAGCATCGCCCGATGAGCCAGTATTAGTTTCGAGGTAAGAAGGCGTCATTTTCGCACATCTGCAAACCGGACACTTACCCAAGCGATGCCGTTCCTCGACGATATTGAGGGTTTCTGCAAGAAATCCTTCTTCCACTGGGGAACGTTCTGTTCTTCTGGTTGGCCGCTGTCGTGCGTCTTGTCCTTGCCTATCGTCCCCAGCTTTTCCCCCAGCATGCCGTAGATTTCCATGGCTGGCAATAACAGTCAAGACGGATTCAGCTGTTGTCAAGTGATAGTAGCAGCTAGATGCCCAATGTAGTTCGCCAATTCGACTGGCAAATATAATTAGATATTCGACTTTTGGGAAGCCACAAGATCCAAACCACGGCTTCCTAAACGCGGTCAAGTCCGTCGCGCGTACCAGCAATTATCAATGTTCTCGTTTCTAGAAAAGAATTTTTGTAGCGCTCGATTTACTTCAACTCCGACAGTAGCATTTGCTGCGCTACAGGTGCAATTGTATCGAGCATACGGTCATAAATCTGGTGCACATGGTCGGTAGCGCCTGCAAACTCGGTGATGTGACGGCACCAGACCATGCAGCCCACACCCTCTGCGGCATCGCTACCACCCAACACTTGACCGGTCGTCTTAATCGGTGCGGATCCACCATGGTAGCGGCGTCCTGCAACCTTAGTCTCCTCGCTCCAGACACACGCCATGGGCGTCTTCAAGAGGTAGAGAGGCTGGGCATTGCCCAGTCCTCGTCTGCGCCTAGCCGGGTCTAACGGGCCCGTTCATGACCTTGAACACCGTGTTCTCCAGATAGGCATTTCACGAGCCCACTGATCCTTGCAGCATACCACTGCCGCGGCTAGAGAAGATGCCCATGATGCCAAAGCCCAAATAGAACAAGGCCAGAGGGTAAGCCACCAGGCCTCTCATACCCTTCATGCGCCCGACACTGACAAACATGCCCGAGCTGCTAAATGTGCACCACCCGACTGCCATAGCGGTCAAGACATAGCCCATAGCCGTGTCCATGGGCACGGCAACCCCAAACAGCGCAGTGAAGACAAGCGGCAAGAAACAGTACCCTAGCACACTCGCGCTTCGCGAATACGTCAACGTACTCGAAAAGTGTCCGCCGCCGTGTCCATCGCGACCCTGATGATGATCCCTTTGCGCCTGAGACATCTGGTCTGAATCACTCGGGTCGATAGGCGGCGTCATGAGGGCAAACATCCAATGTAACGCGAACGAGCCGAACAGGGCAATGCCGTAGATGTAGCCGTAGAAAAACTTGCCCGACAGGGCGAGGAATGTGCCGTAGAGGACGAGAAAAAGGAGACCACCGTAGAGGTCGCTGTCGTCCATGATGTGTGGAGAGGGTCGGGTCCACGGGTTTAATACCGTCAAGGTCTTTCATATCGTGTTAGCGAAAACAGTCTCGGAATCTTCATGGCCGTCACATCCTTACCTTGGTCTTGATATGTCCGAAATTCACGCCCAACTCCTCCATCAACCCGGGCTCGCCTTCATAACCTTCCGTCCCAAATGCGGCGAGCCAGCCCATCCTGAGACCACCGCTAGAGTCGCCCATCCTGCCGCTCACGCCCTGGATGCCAGGACCCGCTCCAAAAGCCCCGGAAGAGCCTGTACCATATGCTGAGAATGCATTGGCGGCGTTTCCACTGCCGCCATAACCCCCGTACGAAGCCTGCGACGGCGTGGTATGTCCCGAGACGTTCGAGTATGAGGACGGGTAGAACTGTAGATTCGCGGCACCTGCTCCCCCTCCACCGCCGGCCCCAGGGCCATATGGTTGATTGTAGTAGGACATGACTGTGTTTGGAGAGGCCGTCGAGGCCAAGGGAATGGTGTGTGCGCAGTCTCGTGGGACGGAAATGCAGGGTCAAATGTGGAAAGAGACTCAGGGACCCCGCCCTGACGGATACAGACGAGGCGTCGTGATCTTCTGCGTATATCCAGACGCCTTCGTTGCAAGGATGAGCAAGCTGCGACAGAAGAATAATGCTACGATGTTGCCTTGGGACATCAATATGCAGATGTGTTCAGAACCGCCTTGGAGCCGAACTCCGCAGTGTCGACATTCTGACTGGCTGGATTTTGGCCAATTGCCCTCAGCCTCGCCTCGGCCTCCGCGCAGCCTCGTCAATTCATGCTACTGTAGTGTCGTAGTTTTGTTACCTAGGCAAGCGGAATGGTCGGTTCATCGTCCGCGGGCACGGCTGTCATTATGTACAAACTCCTTTCAGGTCGTTACTACTACAGGAAGTTGATGCCGATACCGAAAGACACCCCTTTCCTAGCCTCTTCGTGTTTCCGGACCACCAGTGGGAGTGAGAAGTTGAGTTCGAATCGTGCCACTGGATGCGCGTAAACTAGCCCTATGCCCGCGGACATGGTTGGCAGCCCATTTCCCATCTCGGAGATGGCATCGGATACACTCTGCCTGACTTCCTGGCTTGTCATCGCCCCCTCCTTCTCCGGGTTGCTGATCGCCAATAGCCTTCCACCATTGACGAAAGCTTGTAGTCGGAACGGTCTGTCCTTGCCAACCTTTGGAAGTGGCACGAGGAGGTTCGCGCTTCCGGCCGCATAGAGGTCGCCGCCGACTGCATCTGGGCCGTCGTGCGGCCCTAAACCTGATAATCTGAACCCTCTCACGTCTGTTGGTCCCCCGAGCTGGAATCGATCATTGATCCTTGACATTTCTGGGTTTTGCTTCGATCCGAGTGTCAACGGGTACAGAAGCCCAGCACGCAACCCTGTTGTGAAAGTCACACCACTGTCACCCTTGATTCCGGGAATGGGAATTGACGTTGCTGACTGTGACTCGACTTCGGTTTTGAGGAAAGCCACATCTCCCTGCAATGGGCCCCAGCCCGCCAATTCTGTTGAGGTCTTCGCATAGTATCCCCGGGTTGGTAGCATTGGACTATCTCTTCGTTCTTTCGTCCATGCGTGTGATATGCTGCTCTTGAAAGAGTCACCCGCCTCGCTCTTCACCGTCTGTGAAGCATTCTGTGCCAGACCAGTTATCTGTCGCCAGACGCCGTTGTAGCCTAGCTCATGGAAAGATCCAGCCGAGCTCAGCCACCGAAACTTCGACCATCCTCCCCTCAACACTTCCTCGTGACTGGCGAAGCCTTTCTGTGTCGCGCTCTGCAAGCCTCCAAGCTGGAAGCGCAGGTCTGGATTGCTAAGCACTGGGGTATCGAAACTCGCTTGATATGATGACCGCGTCCGTGTGCCTATCGAGGCGTTTACGTCCAGGGTTTCAGCGCCGCCCAGCAGGTTTCGCCATTGGACATTCGCGTAGGCTGATCCTTCGGCGTTGCCCAAGTCCGTCCCTGTCTTTGCAAATATCCGACTTTTCTCTTTCACCGAGTAGTAGACAGCGACATCGGTTGGGGTCGTTGTGGGGTCGGTCTGAGAGGGTTTGTCCAGGTAAACAGAAACGGGTTCGTGGTAGATGCCTATAAATCACAATGAGACAAGGCCGCCATAGCTCCAGGGGTTGACAAACCAAACTTTCTAAGCTTCTCCGCCGTTTTGGCGACTTCACGGATCAGCTCACTCTGGGTATATGGTCTGTCGCGATTGCTGGACAATAAGGGATCCACGACCCTTCGGAGAAAGCCATGCCTTGTGTTTGGACTACCCAGGATCGTGACAGAGGAAACGGTGGAAGGCAGCGTCGAGTTCTGGTCAATCAGATCCGCAAGACGCTGTTGCGATAGCTGGAAGGTGCTCTCCAGACGTCGTGAAATGGCGGCTTGCCGTTCCTCCAGTTCGGCTGGGTCAGCTCTCTTTAGCAGCTCGAAGATATTGTCCTCCCCACCAGTTTCGGCCATTGCGGCCAGACGAGCTCCCGGAGCTTTAATTGTCGAGATGAGTGAGCACAAAGACTGAGTGGGAGACGGGAGCTGCGACTACAACTGCCTTGTAGACAAGTCTGCAGACCCGCTTTTAGCCGCTGCCGATCAGCTCTCGGGATACCTTCTCTAGTTGACCATCGCTATGACGATCCTCCAACTGCGGGCGGCCGCTGAAAAGGACATCTACTCAACTACTGCTTGACTTGATCGTGTGCGCCTTCTAACCAATCTCCTACCTGTCCAGTTCCCATCACATACTATGTGCTCTGGTGCCATATCTTGACGCTCATTGTATCCCGTGTGCAACATCCACCCCTGTAGCGCAGACAGTGCCTCGGCTCCGAGACTCCCACCCAGCTGCGAATCATGGCGACAAGCGCTGCGCATAAGAGATTGACGAGAGAATACGCCAACATCCAGAAGTCCCCTCCTCCGTTTATTACGGCTCATCCAAATGAGAGCAACATTCTAGAGTGGCATTACATTGTGACTGGCGCTCCCGGCACACCGGTAGGACTTCATGCTGGTCCATAGATTTGATTGCTAATGAAGTCAATAGTATGAGGGCGGCCAATACTGGGGAACCCTGATCTTTCCGCCCGATTGTAAGTCACCCGAGTCGCCAAAGGCCTGTCCTACCGATGTTTGGTTGCACCCTTGATATTAACCAGTGCTAATGGATTCTGCAGATCCTTTCGCCCCGCCGTCTATAATGATGCACACTCCTTCAGGCCGTTTCCAGACTTCTACGAGATTGTGCCTTTCCATCAGTGATTTCCATCCGAAGTCGTTCAACCCCGCGTGGTCTGTATCGACCATTCTAATAGGCCTTATGTCGTTCATGAACGGTGAGGAGATGACAGCTGGTAGTATTGGTGGCACTGTACAGGAACGCAAATTTTTGGCAGCGAGATCGAGGTGGTGGAACTCAACTGGTGGTGGAACGGCCTCGAAACCTGTGCCAGGTGTCCAACGCAGTATCAAGGGCATCGGTAATGTTAAAGCGGGAGATGGAGGCGCCAAGTTTAGAGCTGAGTTTCCCGAGGAGCACGAAGAGAATGTCAGCTGGATTCATCGGCACCGCATAGATCCAGCTACGGGTCGGATGCTCCCCGACGCCGAGGGGCAGGAACCGATCAACTGCTCCCCGGAGACGAAAGCCCTGCGTCGGATACTAGGCGGCAGTACGGGGGTCGGTGCCGTGGTCCAGGGCGGCCAGGCCGCGCGGAATGCTGGTCAGGGCTGGATCTGGCGGCAGAAATTGTGGATCTTTGCTGGCTGCGTCGTCATGTATGTCATGCTTGCAAGGATATTCGGCGAGGGAGAAGGCATCTCATGACGAGCGATATGAACAAGCGAACTTGGCATTCAGCATGCGGCTCTTGCGGCGTTATCAGCGGCAAAATCTGCATCGGGACATGGTTATCTCAGGAGAGGACGGGTTACTAAGTTTTTCTCGCACGAGCTGTTTGGTGGCTGTGCAAAGGTGCAAGATGCAATGTACAAGCGAAAAGGAGTTGTTTCGGGACAGAACCACCGGCGGGTCTTCTGTGGCCAGACTAGGTTACACGACTTGATTTCGCCGAGATCAGGTCCTATAGACCCAACGTACGTGCACATGATTGGGTAGGCCGTGCTTTTTCTTCGCGGTCTGGATGCTGTGCAACGTCGTTGGTTACACAGCTTCATAAGGCTCCGCGGAGACTCGAGTGGTGCTCCGACGGACTGGTCTTGCATATGGTAGGAATCGCACTTCCGTGTGGCGTCAAGGGGTCGAGCAGAAAGAAGATGACTCTCGCAGCTGCATGCTCCGTACTCTGTACCAATACTGTGTACGGCGATCACACGTCCAGGCGGATCAGGTACCCCGACCCGCCGCTCTTGCGAGCATGAGAGTTCTGTTGCATCCGGGCCTGTCTGCGACTGAACCCACCTCGCACCTGAGGCAACCTGGTGGCACGAGCGTGCTACTAGATCGGAACAGGAGGTGTAGGCCACCAAGACTAGCCAGCTCCACTCGTGGACAGGTACTGCGAGCATGGCATCCGTTGTGAACGGGATGGTGTCACCTAGGAGTGGATACGAAAAATGTTCACAGCGCTGTGTCCAGGGAGCCACAATGCCAATGCCTTGTCACCGGCGACTCTGATGGGACTTTGCCGACCATGCTGGCAATGAGCACCCCTTGACAAAGCCGCCGAAATACCCGTCCACAGGCGTGCGTCTGCGCTGCGTCGGTTCCGGTGCCGGGAGCTCCAAGCGAAACGAAGGGAGGAAGGATCTGCGTCATGGACGAGCACCATCCAGGATGGCCGAAAACATTTTTTACTCAGTCTGTTCTTCAGTGTTTTAAAGATGCAGGCAGTTGGAGCAAACTTTTACATCAGCGATTGATCCCCAATCTGGTCGCGAACTCGATCTATTGTTTAGCTTTCTGTTAGCTGACCTTGCGGCCCCGGGCACGAAGATCCTTCTCGCCTCGCCCCAGTCCCTGATGGCTCTTCGAGAACCTCCCTAGCCAGAAGAAGCTCACTCCTTCCTCATCAGCAGCCTAACGGTTCCACCCAGCTCGCCAGCTCCAGATTCTGGCTGGCGCTAAACGATCTGCTAGGCCCGCCTAAGGAGTCGGTCAAGCTCACCCTTTGGCTCCTGCGCTTCGGCGCTCTCCACTTGCCTATCACTCACCCACTCACTCACCATGCTCTCAACCTCGAATAGCCTCATCCCATTGTTTTCCGTTAGTAACATTTCGGTGTTTATCTTGTCGAACTTGATCGTGGATCGTGGATCAGATCTGGGGCATGGCTGCCTATGGTAGAGACGCTTCCCTGTCTCTCCATAAGTTGGACCCCCCCTCGACGATCATTCCAAACTCCCTGGCTCTCCCCAATCACAACCACTGCTCGTGTAATCATGGACTAACAGCAATGACCTTTCCTTTTCTATGAACATACACTTTGAAGCCAGCTAACCGTCTGTGCACGCATCACTCGTCCCACTCCATCACGGACCACAGCCGACACCTCGTTTCCCTGTCCTGAAGTGATGGACTGGAGAGAATGCACCCTTCGTCCCGTGATACAGGTGCGAATACATCTACATCCTCGACTCACGTTGTCGAAGCTCTCATGGCTAATGAGCTCGACCCCTAGACACGGCTGACGGGTCTCATCCAAGCCCTCAGGTCCCGTCTACTACTTTCAACTTTACCTTCGTGAACCAGGCCGAGGACTTGGTCTCGTTGTATCAAAGGAAAATCATCAACAAAGAGCAGCGTCATACTATCCGCTCTCATGTTATGCAACGCGTCCGTCAATGGGAGTCGGCCCAAGGCAGAAAGAGGTCAACGGGGCGCGAGCATCCCAAAGGATCAGCCAAGTCGAAGGCCAGGAAGAAGTCTGCAGACTCCGAGACGACAGTGCGCAATGAAGCAAAAGTCAGCTGCGCCAATGACCCTCTCAATCTTGCCGAGAGCGACAGAACCACACTGATCCGTTCTCCTCGTCAATCGCCGCGTCTCAACCTCAGTCCAGGCGTCCACGAGTTCGATCCGTTTGACACTCTGCCAACCAATACATTACCCCACCAGTCGTCGGAAAGCCTGTTGCAATACTGTGAGCTGGCAGTCTGTTGCGGTTTGGCGTGATGGCAGTGCTGACGATGGGCGCAGGCTTTGACGTGATGCTTCCCATGACATTCTCCGTGGAGGTCAAGCGGACCCGTGATAGAATAGCTCGACAAGGGCTGGTCCTCAGCAGCAAAATCTCCAATCCTGCCAGTTTCCTGGGCTTCCTGGCAACCACCGCAGCGCATAGAGCAGTCATGTACGGTCGGCACAGAGATCTTGCACCCTCGAACGACAATCATGACGATCTCATCCTAGACCCAGACTACGCCAGAGCCAAACACGAAGCGACAGTGGCCGTGCGCCAGATCTTCCAGCAACGAGCAATCGTCGATGAGCAGATGCTCGAGGCATGTTTCGGGCTTATTTCTACGGCTACGGTGGTGGGCAATTTTGAAGAGGCGAGATTACATCTGAAGATCCTTGACCGTATCACTTCGCAGATTGAGCTATCTGAGCAGACCTCGATGTGGCTCCCGATTGCGAATGTGAAGATATCCGTCGGCCTCCTCGAACGCCCAGTCATGCCACTACCCTTCAAACGCGAGCCGGTACCTGACGCGACCCTACGCCGTATATCGCCTGGCCTGCCTAGCCAGATGGCGCGCCTAGGAACAAGCTTTATGCGACTCGACCAACTCAGCAACCCCCTCAGACGGCTCTTGTCGACGCAGACAGTCATTTGCCATCTTTGTGCAGCCAAAGCAGCAGATTCGCAAAGCCCCTCAGCATTGGAAACGTCGATCTTGGTGAAGAAGTCCACAGAAGCAGAATTCGATTTGCTGGCTTACCCCTACGACGCCGATGCTTTCCCCCGAAATGCTCGCCATGAGCCAGAGCTACCTGCCTTGGAAGGAATTGTTCGGCTGGCAGCTCTCGGGATGCTGTCGCTCGCGCCTCATACAATCATGCCTGCGGCCGGGAACGGACGAGCCCTGACACATCATCAAAAGAGGGCAGTTGAGAAATGGGTACTCGAGCAACACCTTTGGCACGCAGAAGCACTCCACGTCATGTGCTGGGCGCTGCTAGTGTTCATTCAGAACTCTCTGAAGCAGACAGAAGAAGCATTCTTTAAAAAGCTCCTGGCGCAGGTGACACACTATCTGGGGTTGTCGGATTGGGAAGACGTCGAGAACGTTGTATATGGATATCTTTACATTCACGGACTACAGTCGTCGACATGGAAGGCTGTCTGGTTAGATGTCTGCCGAGTCAGAGCACAGCTCTACCCTCGCGACGAAGATCGTGACGTGGTCGAAATAGCTCGGTAACGCCGTTCTGCCCTCTGCAGGACTTATGCAAGGACTCGGCGGTTGGAATCTCTCATTACGGACTGCGCGATATGAGTCAACCTCCATACAGCATTCGGCGGTACATTTACTGTCTCTTGCTTGGTCCTTTGCTTCCCTTGCGGATGATTTAGCCAACCGCCAGTGTTTTTCCAGCAAGGCTACACAACATACTCGATATCACAACAGATATCCATGAGCAGGGCTCGTTCCTATTGAGAACCGGCACCATACTCAGGCGTATGGCGCCGCTTGATGGGTTATAGATTGGCGACCGGCAGTCGAAGGAGGGCGAGTCGCCTCGGAGACTCGAAGCGATGCCTCCTACCTGAAGCTGTACATGATAGCACCAAACGTGGCGGAGGTGCCGATGTGGAAGTGCACATAGACCACGCTTGTGCTGTGGCCATAAGTCATGGTGGTCTAATCTACAAAGCGTTACATACATATTATCATAAGAGGGGCGAGTTTTCAGCGCTCCAAGGCTCAAAACGACCGGTGGTCATTGCCCAATACCACAAACTCCAATAAGCGCCTTTGCCTAATAAGCACATCCGCTCCAATGCTTCGGGTTTGTCGGTCGTCACAACGGAAATCTGAATTGGTAGTCCACATTTCTCCCCATCCCAAGACGTGGCCGTACAGCGACATGCACAGACACATGAGGCAGAGAGTAGCATTTTCGGTGACACCAGCTCATCTCACGAACCGTTTCTTTCCCTGTCCTTGGCCCGCGCAAACGCTTCCCTTGCAGCTCCTCCACTGGCCCTCCACCACACATCGCCTCCCCATCTCATGGCCCGCTCCGCCGCGGCAGTCGGACTATCCAGCGCGGGTCTGATATCCAAGTAGAACACGGGCTGGCCCGTCTCCTCCTCCACCCCGCCGCCATAATAATCAATCACGTACCTCACCTCGCGGGTCGACCCATCAGGTAACCTCCGCGAGACGTACCAATCATGCCGATCAAACGGCGGCTCCTGGCTGAAATGGCTCGGAAACACAGTGCCTAGGACCTGCAGCATCCGGGCCTTGGGCGTCGGTTCCTTCGGCCGCCCCTGAAAGCGGATGAGTTTCGGCCCGCCGTCGCTTTCGCCCTCGCCCTCGCCCTCGCCTTCGGGCGCCAGCAGGCCGAGCACCTCCCTGCGCCGCTGCGCGAGCTCGCGTCTCGCCCGTTCGAACGCCACGCCCTCCTCACCGCGCGAACACACCCTCCAGGCGGCGCTTAGCCCTTTGCTGAACAGGGCCTCCCAGTCCTCGATCTCCGCCCACGCGCCCTCGTTTAGGAAATTGTGCACCGCGACCATGGCCTCGACGTGCTCGGCGGGGGTGTCGGTGTAGCCTTTGCGCAGCATGGCGTTGTACATCTGTTGCGGGGAGGGGTATTCCCAATTGCTGGAACTGTCGGTGCGAGGGATAGAGGATGTCTCGCGCGATAGCGGCAGGGACACGGATTGAGGACTGTCGGGAGACCGTGCGTTGGAGAGCGAGGGCATGTAGTTTAGAGGGTTGAGTTTAGAGAGTGTTGAGACGTTGGCGGGTTCAGTGGGGGAGGAGGAGGAGGGCGTCGTGGCGGTGGTCCTGGTGGTTGTACTGGAAGACGGAGGTGTTGAGCGGAGGGCATGGTTTGGTGCTTTTACAGGGCAGGATGACGGTGGTGAGGTCCCGTTTGTATTTGATGGATTGGCCAGAGGAGGGAATGGGGCCGCAGACGATGTTGAGCCTTCGGACTTGTGCATCGGACATCCCGGCTGCAAAGAGAGAGCGTCAGTATATCACGGGTAGAGAAGCGTAGAAGATGTATATCCACGTACCGGAGGAGCGGCGTTGGAGGATGTAGGTACGCCATGCGGCGCGACTGTCGCGGTGCTGGATTTAGGCGTCTGGTCAGCCCAAAACCAGCCCATCGTCGCAGAAGTGAGTTGATGATTGTTTGTGAAATCACACAGAATCAACAGGTGGCCGTAAAGTGTCTTCGTGGTAAATGGACAGTGAAGGTTGGAAGAATGACGGCAACGAGGCTTTTTGCGCAGAAAGTTGGAGCTCCACTCATTCGTTCGTTCGTTCGTTCGTCTGTTCGTTCACTCCGCCTTCACTTGCACTGTGGACTTTTGGAGATGGAACCATGAGCGCGTCTTGACGGCCACAGAGGGATCCGATACAATACCTGCTGTCCCTCCTCCTGTTCCCCTACATGCAGAATCCTTTCTGACCTTGGTTGCTGGTCTTCTCTGACTTGGCCTGTGGCTTTACAATCCTCTTCGCCATCTGCGCAGCCCAGCAAAATGGCCGACGCAAAGGCATTCAAGCAGGACATGGTCGTCTCGATCCGATATCGAAATGACCTGCCCCCTCCGCCTATGCCGCCGAAGTTGCTCGATATTGATACCGGTGGCCTGGCTCAATACCTCACGACAAGTTACGCGTCCGGGCTTGCGAAACGAGAAGAACCAAATATTGAAATCGACGCCGAAGGAGGGATGCCCATAGACATGATCGGTGTGCCGGGCTACTTTTTAGGGGATGAGAGCGCAATCATGGCGCCCGAGATCACACCGGTGTTGGACCCTGCGGATCAAGCTCTGCTGATGTCGCTTGAGCAGTTGAAGAGCCAGGGCGCAAAGAACAACGTCTCGTTCCTCCGAAAGACACAATACATGACGGCCTCACAAATAGCCAAAACCACTGATCCATTCATGCGATCGAGTCCTCGGCCGCAGAAGACCGCAGGCGGCGCCAAACCACCGCCAGTCCCAATATCTCGAGATGATCCAGAAAACATCAGGAGACAGATTCAGAAGGGCTTCGATCTCGCCTATCCCGACAGTGTCCCTTACAGGCCCAAAGACGCAAAGGCAAACCCTATCACCCCTGCAGAACGAGACGCCTGGGAGCATCCCCAACATCCAGACAATCGTAAACTTCAACCGGTCGAGTTTTACCCCATCATCCCCGATCTCGAGACTGGCACGGATATGGCCTCAAACTGGCAGGCCATCAAGTTCGACAAGCCACCCCTTCCACCGCTCAAGAACGGCCGCAGAGACGACCGTATCGATGTCGGCCTCTTGATGGCCTCGGAGAACGCGGAATTGATGCCCGAGTGGCGGGCACGCAAAGAAGCTCACGAGGCAAATCCGCAGGAATACTCCGACCCTGGTCCGGAGCCGTATACATGGTTGCTATCCGTTCCTAAGCAACCAGACGCAACACCGCGCATCCGCCAACTCTTCGATGACTCCAATCCCAACAAAGACGACCCCAATCTGATTGCCCCCTTGCTCGAGGAATCGGCCGACGGCACGCCGAGACTGCCATTCGAGCGCATCAAAGTCTACACCGACGCCACCCGCCAAGAAGTCGACCCGCGCCGTGTGGTGGCCCTGTCGCTCGTCAACCCTGCGAACCTGCCGCAACACTCACGCTTCCGCAAGCACGATAGTCCTGCGGCATATTACTACCCGATCTACGAGCGCGTCAAGATGAAAGCCGATCGCGGCCAGCTCTCCAAACAGAGAAACACCCGCACTGGCCCCAGTGCCTCCTTGGAAGAAGACCTTCCCGATCAAATGATGGTGTTGTTCCGCGAACCAGATGCCAAGGAGCGGCATATCCGGAGTGAGTTCCGGGGACGTAATGACCAGAGTTTCGCAGAACAATGGGCCGAACTTGAACGGGAGGTGCAGTTGGAGGAGGAGAAGGAGCATGCGGACCGGATCCTGGACGAGCAGGGAGCGCTGCATGAGGGTGCTCAAGACGTGGCCATGGCGGAAGTGGAGGGCGCAGAGGACGCCGAGGTATCCATGAATGGTGCACAGAGGAAGGATAGAGCTGACGATCGTAACACGCCACCGCCGCCGCCGTCGGCTGTGAATGGCAATGCAGCAGGGGATGTGGATGCGGACGCGGAAGACGACGACGACGATATGCTCGACGATTGACCCAGGCCAGCCAGCCAGCAAGCCAGCCAAAGTCAAAGATCCCGATAGAAGCAAAAATTCCGAGCAGTACATACGATGTGCAAATGGACACGTTTATTGCGTTGTCGGTTTCCCCTTCCCTTGGATAACGTTCAATTGCACGATCGGCCATTCGGTCTGAAGAGCAATTGGGACCAGTCTGCACCGAGCAGCGCCGATCCGAAGGCTACTATTATTGCCGCAGCCGAGTCCATTCGGTACTCGAACAAGAAGACAACCAGTCAGATTCGATACTGCTGCACCGTCCATTCCAGAGACTCCCCACTCGGCCTCACCTCGCTCGCCTATCGCTGTGAAAGAGGCTAAACGAAGAGAAGATCGTCTGTCTCTGGATCGCCTATCGGATCCGCCGTGCCCCAAGCACGCACGAACGAATGGCCATGCATACTGTATCTCAGATGTCTACCTCTCTAGGGAAGGAGACAGAGGAAGAGGAAAGGGAGGAGCAACGGGAGTCAAGACGTGTCACTGCCTCTACTATCCGTTGACAAGGCACGCTCGAGGCACGCTTTGTGTGTGTAGGGGAGGGAGTTGAAGGGAGACTTGTAGTCGAAATGCACTTGCTCTACGCGAAGTCGGCAACATGCAAGGCTAGGCATGCCAGGCTCTATATACTCTGACATAGGAAGCCCCAGGTATTGTAGATCTCGGACTGTATTGTTAGCATTGGCAGTATTGGTCGATGAAGTGTCATATGTGACGCGTGCCTTGGATATTACTTTGTATTCTATCATGTGTGAGATTTAAGCTACAAGGTGTGAAACGCAAGATGTGAGGTGTGAGGTGTGAGGTGTGAGGTGTGAGGTGTGAGGTGTGAGGTGTGAGGTGTGAGGTGAGATATATAACTGTTATATTGCAATCCCCCCAAACGCAGACAAAAGCCAGGTCATCGCATAGCTGAAAATTCATATCCTACCTACATATGTAAGCAGCTCTATTCCTTGTCCTCGAGAATCGACCGGCGACCCTAAGCACACTGCATAGTACGGTACTATGCTCTATAGGAGAGATGTCTTAAAGTGCATTAATCACATTACATTACATTGCACCTCATTGCACCGCATTGCACTGCAATATCTCGTACGTTGGAAGTGTTCATTTCGAGCCCGAACTGGACAATCCGCGTCCAGGCACGTACCCTTATATGTAGGCATACACGCGAGAGTGGATCAGACAGAGCAGACAAATGCAGACCAGACAGATGCAGACCAGACAGATGCAGACCAGACAGATGCAGACCAGACAGATGCAGACCAGACAGATGCAGACCAGACAGATGCAGACCAGACAGAGCATATCAGAAAACGCAGATGTCAATACCGATGTCGATGTCGCGTCGATGCCGATGAACCAGTTGGACGAAGCATGCTCATACACAGTACGGAGTACGTATTTGACTTTTCTTCTTCCTCTACAGTAGATGCCTGAGCTTTTGCCCTTTTCTGGCAGGACCGCCTTACGTACTGTATCACCGAGGACACTCACTCACTCCCTAGTCGCCTCGAGATTGTATCTCATGTGCCCGAATAATATGAGGTACAGTACCGCATTTTGCGGGATTGCCTTACCAGTAACACGCCCACGCCACGCCCACGCTCGAGTCGGGATTCTACTTTTTCACCGAACTCCGTACTCTGTCTAAGCATGATGTTTCTGTTTGGTCGGGAAAGATTGGTTCGGCCTTCCTCGCTTCGAACATGGAACACCTTGAGTCCAAATCCTCTGGTCGTAGGCGTCTGGTCCCTTGCAGCGATGCAGCCTACGTGAGGGCACCAGTTGATCTGGAGAGTAACGAGACATCGAGACATGCTGCTGGAGGAGGGATCACCAGTCACACCATCATCACAGCCTCCCATTGGCATTTTCAGAGCTTAATATGCCCGCGCAAGATTCCTCAGGTACCAGTCAACCAGTCGTCGTCCTTGCTTCGCTTCGCTGATATGGATCAAATCGCCCTCGATCGCGTAGTCCAACCCTTCGGAACTGCCGTTGCCTAGGACACCCACAATTTCGCCCTCGAGCAGACCGCCCTCGGTCCAGCGGATTTGCCGACAACTGCGCTGTTTGTTTACGAGCAGCCAGGACCGGAGCTTTTCGGGCTCCACGTCGAGAAAGTTGGACAGTTTCTGGATCGACATAGTGGTGTAGAGCTTCAGGTACGACTTGATCAGGGGGTTGAAGAGCGTGTTCTTGACTTCGTCCATGAAAATCTCGGTATGGTGGTCTACAGGATCGATGTTGAGGCTCGGGTTGTCAAAGTCCGGGGGCGTGGGGTTGATGAACTTGGGACACGCGCTCTGGAACAATTCCTTGAAAATGGGCAGCGACTCGGGCCCGCCACGCTGCAGCTTCGAGAACTTTTCGCCGTACTTCTCGCGGAGCGTGGTGTGGATGCTGTCGTCCAGGCGGGTCGGGGCGAAAGACACGCAAATGGCGATGAGGGCATACATCTGCTCCGTCTTCTTGGCGATGGCGTCGAATTGTCCCTGATTCGGGCCCTTTTGGAAGTTCTTGGTGCGCGACACATACACGAGGATGTGGCTGAACATGCGCACCGCGTCGGCATAGCGGCGCAGCATCATGTAGCTGAACCCGACGTAGTAGTAGGTGTTCAGGTGGGCGGCCATGACGCGGGCGAACATGGCTTTCTTGTTCATCTCGATGTCGTCGAGCGTTTTCAGAGCGAGGCTGAAGTCCCCAAGCAGACAATGCACCCGCAGCAGGCCGATGATGGAAAAGTATCCCAGCATCCTGTACAGAGGGCGAGATCCGTATTCGCCAGCCACGGCCTGTGCATCTTCTCCCCTCTTCGTAGCGGCCAATTGTTCGTTAATTTGCGAGCGCTGGATGAGCGAATACAGCACGTTCAAAACACTGTAGCATCCCCATGTGTTTGGATTTTCCCGCAGGACTTGCGCTTCTTCTTCGGTTGGCGCCGTGCGGGCGACGCGGTTCCGATACCGACAGAAGGATTCGAACTGATAGATGAATTCGTCAATGACGTCCCAAGCCCAGAAGTACGACGGCGTCTCGATCTCGACGGGGCCGTCCGAGTTGAGGATGTAGTGGAAGAGCGAGCAGTAGTTGTCATACGATTGAAACCTGCAAATGTGCTGTTAGCCATGTCTAGGTCAGATTGAAGAAAAAGAATTCCAGCTCCTCTTCTCGAGATGGCATCAAGACTCACTTTGTCTCCAAACTCGCCTGAAACTCGAGCGGAGCAGCAGCGGCTTCAAGCTGTGCTCGCAGATCTGCTGGCCCTCCACTGATTATTGAGTCCGCGCGACCCAAGTCTGCACCTTCATCGGCATAGTTGTTCACTTGCTCCTGGTAGTCTGCGACAAGGGTCTCTTCCTCGACGTCCTCGTCGTGGAAGGCATGGCCGTTGGCATACGACATCGTTGTAGGATTGGACGGGACAAGAGGACTGGAGCGTATGGGGGAAGGTACGAGGAGAAGAGTCACACGGCGACAATTCTCATGCACAGAGTCTTTTCGAAGGGCAACTTTTGTCTCGCCTCACAGGGAAGCGCGGTATGACTGACTGTCTCCTCGATATGTCGAAATATTGTCGAATTGTGGGACCACGAATTCGTTCAGTGGGCGAAATCTCGAAACGGCTTAGTGCAGCCTTTCTGGCTCTGACGCACATCCCCGCACTGACTTCAATAACGCCTCACTAGAGAAGGCTGACCAATAATCTACCACACGTGGCAGGGTCTTCAGTTAATATCTCCCACCGAGACAACATAGTTAATTAGCCCAGCGAGAGACCTCAGTTGGGAAAGGTGTGGCTATGGCGACCTCATATGAATCATTCGACCAGAAATTCAAGGTTGCTCTGATCCAGCTCCATCCCAAGGTAGGACAACTCCTTCTCAACAACGGATCAACGAATGCTTCTGAAGTAATTAACACCTCAATCAGCCGCTCGACCCAGAATACAACTTCGGCCAAGCCTCGAACTACATAAGAGAAGCTGCCTCACAAGGAGCCTCCCTAGCGGTGCTGCCCGAGTATCACCTTTCAAGCTGGACTCCTGACGACGAGCGTTTCGCTCAAATCGCCCTCACCGCGTACGAATACGTGGCGCGCTACCAGGCTCTTGCCCAAGAATGCAAGATCAACATAGTTCCCGGCACCATTGTGACCGTTGATCCAAAGTCGCCAAGTCCAACCGCGAGTAACGGCACTACGGGAGCTGGGGTCAAGCCACCTACGTTGTTAAATATCGCGCCATTCATTTCGTACACCGGCGAGCTCCTAGGAAGTTATACGAAAGCAAACCTCTGGATTCCCGAGCGTACGGTCTTGACATCGGGTCCTGATTCGGTGAAAGCAAGTCAGCCAGAGCACCACCACCTTTCCACGGAAGAGGGACCTCCTCCGCAGATGAGCCCTCACTCGGTAATCGAAACTCCTCTTGGACCCATCGGCATTATTATCTGCTGGGATCTGGCCTTTCCTGAGGCATGTCGCGCGCTGGTGAGGCAGGGTGCCCGCTTGATCATAATTCCCACATTTTGGACCCGCGACGATTTAACCCCCGAAGCCAGAGCATATGGCCCAGACGTCGACATTCAGTTTCTGACATCCGCACTGATCACCAGATCTTTCGAGAACACCTGTGCTGTCGTGTTCTGTAATGTTGGCGGACCGAAAGAGGAAGGATACGCCGGTCTAAGTCAGGTCGTGTTGCCGCTTGTCGGGAAAGTCAAGGGCAGTTTCGATGACGGCGAGCCGGGGATGAGGATTGTTGAATGTGATATGAGGACGATTGATGTGGCCGAGGAGAATTATAAGATTAGGGAGGATTTAGCGGGCAAGGATTGGCATTACGGGTATAGTCATGAGAAATGAGACCAGGTTAATTGTCAGATCACCCGAGATAGGCATGAGGACAGACAATGGCTAACATTCATGCAAGCACAGCGACGCAGACAAAGACTCCTGATTGTGCAGCTCAATGGTGTTCGCTCTCAACAAGCCACGCGGCTGAGCTTCAACGCTGCGTTGTCGTTATGGATAATTTCTTCAGCACCACAAGTGTCAATGTTTACCTTGACATGTTGTCCTTGACTGGCTTGTTCACCGAACATTTCAGCGTGCCCGCATCGATAGCCGCATGGCACTCTTTGTGGACGGGCCCGATTGAACAGGCGGTCTGAGCCATCTCCCAACCATCAACATTCTGAGAAACGAATCATATCCAGGGCGCTTCTTGGTTCTCTTCAGTTCCGGGGTAAAGCGGCGTGAAACGGTTTCGGTGCACTGCGGCTGGCTGAACAGGCAGTAGGTACTGTGGTTGCTTGATTGGCGGATCCGGGAGTGGCTGAGCGCAATCATCAGGCCAAGAATCGATTTTCAATCTCTTGTACTTCAACTGCGAGTGCATACAGGTCCTGGCAGTTAGAGCGTGCTGGATGCTGTTCAGAGAAAGGTAGGCATGGCCGTTGCGGAAGAAGAGATCGACAATCTGCAGCTGGTGGATGTGTTCAAGGTCCTCCCGGATGTCCTGTGCCGTCCACTCTTCTTTCGCAAAGCGGATCACAAGGTTGCGTGTGAGCCCGGAGAAAGCGATGAGGTTTGCCAAATGTGGCTTGATAAACCTCTGTTGGTCGTCCCAGCTAACCGTTAGCTGTACCATGTTAGCGTCACTGCCCACGATGAGGGCGATTCACACACCTTTTTCCCTTGTATGTCGATCTCATTAGTTTGCGCATACTCAAGGAAGCTCTCAGCCGAGATAGGATCGACGAAGCTCACATGAGCAGAACAATGTCGCTTGCTCAGGTACATCTGCAAGATCGCGCCACCTTTCAGCAGCTTCGCAACTCTCTGGAGCGTTGTGGCTGGCGGTAGCCCAGTGATGACCAGAGAGCGCTTGTCGGTAGTGTTTTCGCTGCAGGCGTTCTCAGTTTCTTGAGCGTCTTCTGTTAGCTGGCCCAACACGCTTCCGTCGGCACGGGCAACTTCGGGAGAACACGGATTGGACGGATCGTGGGTAGTTGGTAGGGCAGATAGGTTCTGGTGACGGTTCGAGGTGGTGCTTCGGGTCGCTCGAGGGACGAAAGGGCGAGCAGTGGGTGCAGGAGTCCAATCCGACATACCAGACCGGTCTGGCGTTGGTTCGTCGATTGGACTGTCATTTGGAGTGAGGTCAGGCGTTGGTAGAGAACAGCTGCTGATCAAGACATCTAGCGACTCGCTGGTAGCTCCTCCTGTCAACAGTGCCTGCCTCAGAGCGTGGTATTTGCGGCCAGTGTCGAGCTACGACTCTGGTGTCAGCTGCTTTGCCCCGACCTCGACCACGGCCTTACTCACCAACGTGTTGTACTCATGAATTGATATGGTGACTGCGCCTGCATCTCTACCACATGCATGATTGGGCATGGTGCCGTCTCGTCGGGTCGATGACTGAACATGGAAAGGATTGAGAAGGCGAGATGAAGCTATTAAATTGGATGTTGGACGGTGAAGTGGAATTGAATTGTGCCTGCCAGACCCCGAGGTTCACCTGCGCCCGCTCCTGCCAACCCATGAATTGTCAGTCACAAGATGCTGCCGTGCTTCGACCTTGTTTTCAGCGCTTCCCATCTTGGCTCGCAATGCGACAGAGGCGATGCGGCCTCCGTTGTCAGTGTGGTCTTCCCGCAACAGGACCAGCATAGGTAACTGAGTTAAATAACCACGGGAGCGCGACCGTTCCGAAGGCGTCATCCAGAACTTCCGTTGTTTCGGCGCTGGGATCGTTGGACCAGGAGCATGTTCCGCCCGTGAATATTGTCCCAACTGGAAGGCCATCAACGCAGATCGGTCTCTTGTATTCTTCTCCTTCTCATCTTCATAGACACCGCACGAATCATCCTGCAACTCTCTGGCGCAGCAGCTTTCAATCAGTAACTATCGAGGTTTGGTCCACGCTAGCGCATAGCAACTCTTCTTGCTCTTTTGAGAAGCCACAAATTGACACCACCTACTACAGAGTACTCACCAAAGCGGACCCCAGTGAAGCAGGCTTTTCTTTAGTCCGTAGAAGGGTGTCTCAGGCCAGGCCAGGCCTCGCTCAGCTTGGCTTTTGCCCGAACTCCTCTCCATGCTCCTTCAAGACGGCATCCACCATCTCGATGCTACCTTTGATTAACCTTGCTCGTTCTTCAGGATGCAGATCGAGGAATTCCTGGAACTCGTGGTACCAGGTATCGTCCTTAGCAGGCCCTTTGCCGTCGTAGCCAACGCACATCTCTGCAAGAATAGCCAGTGCCTGTCGAATCGCCATGTCCCCTCCGTACCGCTGGGGTAGTTCAGTCTGATTGATTGGCTTAAAGATGGACTCCGGGTCGTTCTTGTCAATCGCCAGGGCAAGGGTTTGCATTCTGTCTTCGAACGTCCACCATTTAGGCAGGATCTTTGAGCCTTCCAACAGGTCGAGGAAACGTTGGAAATCGTCAATCGCTGCGTTTCTCAAATCAGCATCACACTGAGATATGCAAGCCATGTTACTGGGGACCATTGACTGACCATCCCCTTGTGCCCACACCAACCCATCAAGAGGCTTCCCTGAATAGTAAATGCCGTGGTCTTCCTCGCGAGATAGATGATCTGTCTCAACCCTCAACCGGTATGCATCAACGATTACACGATAGACTTCATCATGGTCGTACGACGAGAGATAAGCGCTCTGCTCGCCTTTGCCCTGGACCATGTTACAGAACGGCTTGTGCTTCCGCCAGTGTGCCTTTTGGCATCTGCCATCGCTTTAGTATCGCCATACACGCGAGATGAGTGTGACATCGCGCTTACTCCTTAGAACAGTAGTCGATAAGCAAACACCCATTGCATTTTTTCAGAGTCTTCTGAAATCCCAGGGCCAGACATTTTGCACAGACAGACAGCTTCTTGCTGTGCATGTATTCGTGTTCGATCCGACCGACGTACGACACACCGCACATAGGAAAAGTCTTTGTCGCCTTCGGCGTTGGGTCGGCCGGAGCCTGGAGATCCACTGCCATTGTGTTTTACGAGATGATAGAACCTGTCGTAAGGCTGGAGAGGAACAGCAGCGACTACTTTACGGTACACGCCGTACGCTTCGAGATTGAAAAGATTTAACCGAGGATTCCGCGTCGCTTGGCAGGCATCACACGTCGTGGCATCTCAGGGGGCGTCTGTAAATCCAGCCTCGTACTCACCTCACCTTGACTCCAACAGACAAGCGCCAGACATCTATATTTGATCTGCTACAATTCTCCCTTCAATGATCTTGACAGGTTTGCCACAGCTGATGCGCGTGCCTCTGAGCAGAGCGAAGTCGGTCAACAACACTCGTTGCGCGGTCGCTGTCTGCCCACCTGATTGAACTCTGGCTGTATCCTTCATGTCTACTGCTCCTTCAAGGACTATGTTTGGGCTTTTCAAACCCTGAGATCGTTTTGCACTTGTGCCAGCGCCTTGTCTGTAAACTTGAGCAAGCAGGGCTGTGAGTGAAGCGGATGGAAAAGAACCATTGCGGGGAGCAGCAAAGCCGATTCAGATTCAAGTTCCAGCCTGTTTCTTCCTGCTTGAAACACCAAACACACAGGCGGATAGATTTCCTTTCAATACACCGGATGTGGACATCCGTCTTGCTGGTAATTGGATGCCACGGCGTGGTCTGCAAGCTGGAACTTCTTCGCTCCCGCCCTCGGTGCATAGCCCGACATTTTCTCTGCCCGCCTCCAATTCCACCCTGATCTGTCCGCGAGCGCTCAAACCCGACGCCGACTTCGTTCGGAAGCATATCGCCGTGGGAAATAGTTCATATTCAATGCGCTAACATAAACCTGGCTCTCTAAATCATGTGTATGGCCATGACAGTCATCACTCCCAGACAGACTCCTTGCTGCCATGACTGTAAGACAAGACGATCGGGGGTTCATGAAGGTACTCTAACGGTAGCCGCTTAACTGCAACGCATGTAGCCGGTACTCACAGCCATATATCAGGCTGGTAGTCGGCCGTCAGTCTCGGGTCCTCACCAAAGGTCGCTTGCCATGCGCCAAAGCCTCCATCAAGCACACAAACCTCCTGCTTCAGCAATTGCTTCGTCTCTCCCGTGCCATGCTCTTTCGCTTCCTCCGCTGCAGCTGCAGCTTCGGCATCGGCAGCCTCGTTCGCTTCCTTCTGCTGAGCCGCTTGCTTCGCCCTTGCGTATGCCAACGCAGCCTTCGGCCCCCTCTGTTGACTCAACATGCAATGGAAAATCACCTTCTCCTTGTCCTTGAGCGTCCGGAGCAGTTCGGGCATTTTCACGTCAAGTTGATTTAGCGGCACCCATTGGCTGCCGTTTATATTGCCGCCGATGTGATCTGAGTCACGGACGTCTATTATGGCAATCTTGGCCTTTTCGGCAGGTTCGAGGAGGAGTTGCGCGACTGCCGAGGGAGGGACGTAGTTGAGAGACGAGAGGGTTATGGAGGTCGCGTTAGAGGACGCTCGCTCCGTCATCTTGTGGTTGATCCTGCGCGGTGACGGCGAGAGTGTTGGTAGTCTCGACTTGATGGACGGTCTTCGTAGGAGATAAGGCCAAGTCCTCCCGCTTCTCATCGATTTTGGCTTGTCGAACCACTGTGCTGCCAGCAAACCAGCAGAGTATGGAGTACGTTCAGTGGATTAGAAAGTCCACGGCCAGCACACAAGTCGCCATTGAGCCTCCGAAGATAGTCGCGTTTGATTGGCTGCCGTGTCCCTCCACAGTATCCACTCTGGCAGAGCTGCGGAAGTTGGACATTTCAGATTTCCATCTCAATGCGTGTACCCAAGTATCCTCAGTCTCACACAATTGAACTCATCTGCAACCAGCACCTTCGCTTCAACGCGCATGGTGAGCAGGTCCAGTCACCGTGCTCTCAGCACAACAACAACATGAACGCCTCACGCACCCTGCAGCGGTGCACGCGCCACACCCAGGCACCCCAGCTCTACAATTCCTCGAATAACCCCGTATCCAGCACCCTCAATGCTGGTCGGCAGCAGCCCAGACTTCAACAACCACATTCAAGGTCATTCTCCGCGACAAGCTGTACCTCCCAGAATTCTAACCCCTATCGCAAACCCAATCCCAGTCCCAACACCAGCGCCAACACCGCTTCCACGTCCCCATCTCCATCCAAACGCCCGCCAACAGCAAACAAACCCCTCAACAACGACTTCATGCAAAGCCTCATCCGCGAGACCCGCGCCCGCGAACCAACTCGCACGCAATCCCAAGGCGCTCCCTCCGGCGGCGGGCTCAACGACATCCTGAGGATCGCCCGCACCTCGGCCCCCCCGGCGCATCCACGCAGCCCGACGGCCACGCACAACCCGACGACAACAGTCAACTCGGTGCTCAACAGCCTGGGCGACGAGCTCGCGTCCCCCGCCGGGCGGCAGATTTCGCTCCGCCTGCGGCCCACGCTAGGCCGCACGGTCGACGGCCTGCACGGCGACCCGACGCGCGGCTTCCGTATGCTGGAGCGCAAGTGCGCCGAGAACAACGTCAAGGGCGACATGCGGAGCCAGGAGAAACATATCCGACGCGGCCAGAGGCGGAAGAACGTCCGCATTCTCAGGTGGAGGAAGCTGTTCTTGCAGGGGTTCAAGGCGGAGTTGGCCACCATTCACCGTATGAGGCGGCAGGGGTGGTAGGGGTGGTAGCAGTCAGCCAGACACATAGACGGTCAGCACAGTGCAAGGCCGGCGAGGGGATATAGATGCGAAAGAGGTAAATAGATCTGGCCATTTCGGGATGCCAGCCAAACAGCCAGGTCCAGTGTACAGTATCACGGCTGGAGCATGAGCTTTTCCTTCGTTTGAAATCATCGGCGAAATGTCTTTTGCTTTGCTTAGCTATGCTTTGCTTCGAACTACACAGCAGCTCAATGCGGTGGAGAGAGGTACCGAACTGCAGGGATTATCTCAGCATCTTCGACACCGTGGGACAGTCCGTCAGTCGGCATCGCACCTGCGCACTTTTCTGTCCGAAAACATTCTCAAACACAATCACAGACACAAACATACCTTATCGACACCGTCAATGCGGTATCAGAAAGCGAGCAGGATATCCAGCTGGGCATTCGAAGCACTTGCCTGGTCGCCTGTCAATTGATTGACCGACCAACCGACCCATTGATTTGTGACTGGCTGTGGACTGAGCTAATAGATAGCTGAGTACAAGAGCTTCTCCGTTCCCATTTTCTATGCTCGTCGGCCGCGTTGCGTTGCAGTCTACAGTATCTGATCCCAGAGCTGGCTTTCGATGTGTGCTCTTTCCTTGAGCGCTACGCAGCTCCTCACGAACTACTGACCGTTGACAGTTGACAGCTGACTCTTGAGCCGTCTCATAAGCAGACTGCGATCTCGGCCTGCGATGCATGAAGATTGTTTTTTTCCTTTTCCCATCCAACGGTATTACACTGCTCCAGGTGATGATAACGGCAGACGAGTCCTCCATTTGTCACCACGGTCTCATAGCTTCGCTCATGAACACCACCCCAGCCCCTTTGCGCCTCGCTGACAGTACTGCTTCCATTTCCGTTCCCTTTCCACCAGATACTCGGTGTCGAGAAGTCGAATTTTGTTTTCGGAGATATCGGCGACGATTTAAACCTCGATTCATGCCACTCGAAGTCGATCACAAGTATGGCTTGCGGCACAACTTTGCAATCACCATCAAGTCGACCGGTTGATCCCCGACGGCGGCATTGTGCGCGGCCCGGAACTGGCTCTGCACTTGTTGCAGCTTGGCCTTGATGCCGTCGTCGTCGGGATATCTAGCAGAAGCGGTGTTGAGCACATGAAGCTGACACACCTTGGAAGTGATGACGGGAGACTGCTGATCGTACCACTGGAGGAAGTCGACAATCTCACTGTCAATGACGGTGGTCTTGCCACTGACAACTTGGTTGCACCCAGGCTTGACACAGGTCGATTGGAAGCCAGTGACGGCGTTGCCGTGCTGGGCCTGGCCCCGGAGCTGGAGGACGCAGCGGTGGCAGTACAAGTGCAGACAGTTCAGGACGCGGACATCACGCTTGATCTGTTGGCAACGCGAGCAGCGAATGGTGCTGGAGATAGATTTCCCGCCTCGGTGGAGTTGTTCGAGGTGCTTCATGTAATTGATGAAGGTGTGGGAAATGGCTGTGCACAAACCAAGAGTCAGCATCAATGCCCAAGGCAGACAGCGGCGAGGAAGTATGTGGCAAGCCTTACCTGGTTCCTTGTCATTCTTGGGTTTCTTGGCCACCCGGAGCACAGACGGGCTTGGGCTGTCGTTCGGCTCGACTGATTCTCTTCCACGCTTCCCAGCCATGGCGGCAACAGCGGATCTCGGACGTGGAGGTGAGTTGGCAGGGCCTATGGATTCCAGGAGACCAGGGAAGCTCTTTTGAAGACTTGTCATCCCTTGCGCGACAACGGTGGCTCGTGGCGACTGGCGAACCGGGGTTGTTTCGATGGACAAAGCAACATTGGCAGGCGTATTGGTCAGCGCAGCTGCGGTCAGATCTGGGAGACTGTTGGCGACATTGAAAGGAGTGGCGATGGAAGCACCCTCGGACTTGACAGAAGGGGACATCAACGCGACGATGGACATATCTCTGGCTGATCCTAGTGGGGAGGCGGACGGACCTTGGATTGCCAGAGCAGCTCCATCCTCAAGAGCGGGATCAGTGACGGCGAAGGTGGGGTCGACAAAGGCATTAACACCGTCAAAGACAGGTTGACCCATGACTGCAAGAGATTCATTCTTTGCCTTTTCAAACTCGGTGACTCGGGCTGCGACATCGTGGCCGAACTGGAAGGTGTTGCCGGTCAACTCGGTCATGATGGCCGCTGCAATGAGATTGTTGTCTTGAACGGTCCCTTCCTCCTTGGTGACGGCATGGATGGCTTTGAGCAACTGCGGCTGGGCCTGCATCTGGTAGTACATGCCCTCGATGAAGTTGTCATTGTTGAGCAACCTGGCTTGGAATTCTGGCTGGCGCTCAGCGCGCTGGCTGCGGAAGAGTTCGCTGCTAAGGTTCTCCATGGTGCGGCGGATGTGGTTGTCGTTGGCGAAGATCTTCTCGCGAACAACCTGAAGTCTCGTCAACAGGGCGGCCTTCTCAGCTCGCAGAGATTGGGCAGTGATGTCGAGGTGATGAAGTTCGCCTCGGAAGGCGTCGGTGTTGGAAGGGCTTTGTTGCAGAGGGAGATGAGGAAGAGGATGATGATGATGATGACGATGATCTTGTTGTTGAAGGTCAAGGTGCGGCGGATCTGACGGCATCCTGAGCAGGAGAAAATCGAGGGAGAGAGATGAAAGTGAACTGAAAGTCACCTGCCTTAAGTATGCGCATTGCACATGCTCGCGCGTGAAGGCCTCTCCGGGCAGTGAAGTGTCTGAAAAGCAACGGCCTCTGATTGCAATAGGACTTCCTTCACCAACCAATGTCACTGCCAACATGACTTTCAATACGGACCTCAACTGTATTGGAAAAGTCTCCTTGGAGTTTGGGTCCGGCTGGTGTCAGAGAAGGATGAAGTTGCACTCTTTGGGATGTCTTTGTCAAGGTTGATGCCTTGAGAGTCCAGGCAAATGTGCTTGTCCGGGGGCTGTTTGTGAGTTTGGGACCAGATGAGAACAGACACGATATACCCGCGACATGGCTGATGACTGACTGACGCGAAATCTACGATGATTACCTTGTGGATGTCTTCTGTCTACTGCCTACTTCTCGCGATGCGGAGACAGAAGTGACGCGACATGGCGACACTGCACATTCAGGCACTGTTTGATTGGGCGCCTCTCTACGACAGCTGCTGATACGATCAAAGTGATCATGGGAGCGCTTTTCAGTCAACACACTGAAGGTACCAGTAGCATCATCTCTGGATGAGTTGTGAATGTAGTATCGTGCAACCAAAGAAATCTCTACGGAAGTGCAGATGCTCGACAGAAGTGATCCGAGACCAGTAATCGCGTAGCAACCTCCCAATGGCCTCTTAGGTAGTAGCAGCGAATGACTCAAGATCTGCTCCTGGGTCAAGGAGACGACTCTCCAGGCGGCGCCTCGTACAGTAGGAAGACCAGGGAACACTCGAATGAACAGCCCGCGAGCAAGCCGTGGCAGGTCGACGAAGACGAGGGAGTAGTAAACATCCTCGAACCAACGATCTACCCGACGTGCACTTACCAATACGTACGCAGGTATATAACAGCCTTGCTTGCCCGCGTTGTGCTAGAGCCTCGTCCTTGAAGTTAGTCAACCGCCACTGCCACTGCCACTGCCACTTGATGCCACAACAATATCCATCTTGCGACGGCTGAGACGACACGACGAGAGATAGATAGCCCCGTCCCCAACATGGTTCTGTTCTTGGCGAGCCACCTTGCACCGACTTCCCTTTCCCCTTCACGGTACGAGCACGATCCGTGTATGCAATACCGAGGACGTACGCAACGATGGTTGAGATCCATCAAGACTACAATTAGTCAGGCCTCTTGTGCCATATGACATGAATGGAGCTGAAGACCAAGTTGTGCTGAAACTTCAAGCAGATTTTCACTGGTTAGCAGACCGACCGTTTGGACCCCAAAAGGCCTTCTATCATCTCTCTCCCTAGCGCTCGGATGGTTCAGCACCACCACGTCTCAGCTCAGCCATCGTCTCATCCTCTTCGATCTTCAGCTGCAAATCACGGGCCAGATCTGAAAGGGTATCGACCAAGGTAGCGTCATACATGAGTCCCGCTTCCGTGTCAGTGCTCTCCACCTCCTCCATGGCGCCGTCAACCATGTTTGCCAGATGAGCAACTCTCCCCTTCAGCCACGCGAGACGCTGAATCTCCCGCACCTGCTTCACACTGGATGACAGGTCTTGGGCTTTCAATTCCTCTGGAGGTTCAGCGCCGTCAGAACCACGACCCGGGTCTCTGGAAGTGGCCTGAACGTGAAGGGGATGCTGGTCTTCTCGCACCACCTGCGTATCCGGTACCCTTGCGATGTCGAAACCGTGGGTGCTGCACATGCTTGCGTATGGATCCGGGTGCGAGACCATGCTGACTCGTCCTTGCTTGTTGCGCTCAACTGATATCCCGTCTGTGAGCATTTCATGGACATTCCCCTTCAATGACCCCGGATCTTCTGCACCGATCTCGTCAGGATGAAAGGTCCGGGAAAAGGAGGGATCCCAACTTACTCGTGGTGGTGGATTCGCTTGAAGTACCCTGGCAATGTGCCGTTCCTGTCTGCTGGTCCATCGTGCAAAAGGATGTGTACACTTCGTGTCTTGAGGAGCAGGTGTAGAGAAGAGTTCTCAGAAATGATGAACTGGGCCTGAAGACAAGACGAGGATGTGGAAGCTGCGCAACGTTTGTCCAGAGGCCCAGGTGACATGTCACTGGAGAAGTAGGAACCAGCAACCCTGTGAAAGGTAAGATGGGCGTTTCTCAAATAGAAGGGTTGATGAGCCAGCTCATACACCCATTAGAGACAGAGAGAGCGTGTCCCGCGCCCCCTGTCCTTCAAACACGCAACTAACAACCATAACAAAGAACACAAGTGCCTACAAGCATACAAAGGTATTGCCAGATTGAGTGGTGGCCTCGATATTCCAACTGGAGATGGTCGTGTTCGGAGACCAAGGCAGCTGGTCGCAGTGATTGATCAACGGATCTGAGGCGAGCCTCACACAACAAGGCCGTACGGTTGTCTAGCAATGGTCTGGCTGCCGATCGGGGTTAATACGTTCTTTTCCGCTTGAGTGCCATTGGCGTACCATGACTGTTACTTAGTCTTCTAGAGCACGAAGCAGTCCACTCGCAGATGACATTGTCTCGGGGAAATAGTCTTGTCTCCGGAGCCCGGTAGCCTCAACCGCCTGTTTCGAGTTTGCCAAAGGTTCGACATGGAAGGATTACACGTGGTAGCAGATCATCTTGCGAATCATGCCAGTAGTTGTAGTCGACCACCTCCCAACATCAAATTGGTACGCTTGTCGGGAAAGCCGTTGTGTTTGCGGGCCACTCAAGGAGGACCAAAGTCTCGTCCGGATTGAATCAGCATTAACCTTTGGGAGCACTCCGACCGCCAACGAGCTGATTATCAAGTCAGGCCCAGGGGGCTTTCGAAGTATCTAAACGTCAAGAAAAGGCCTCACACTTCCGGTCGTGAACTATAAGTTGTCTCGTGTTCGTTCTAGGGAAAATGACCCTGAGGCGCCTGTTCGGAGAAAAAGGCAGAGGACACAGTCAACTCGAAATATTGGTTTGGAAGTTGTTCCGCGAGTCTCCGTATCCAAGGATTCGCGCAATGGTAATTCCAACCATCCACATAAAACCGTTCCGTCTGCAGCGTGTTCGGCAGGAGCTCGGATTGCATCGCGTACCTAGATTCCTCTCAATCATTTGAGAGCCCCATTGTGCGGGCATTTAGCTCAGACGGTCTATCTGTGCTAATGTGGACAAGATAGGGTAATGTCCGCGGTTGTAGTCTGGAGGTCGGCACGAGCGGACGTACTTGTCAAAGTCATGTACTCGAGACAACAACCACCACAGTCCAGCATCGCTTTGATGTCGTCCGAAAAGCCCTCATTGCTGATACTGTAAAGATGGAACTGTGAATCGCTGTGAAGAGGGAACTGTGAATCGCTGTGAAGTCCTCTGTGCTCGGACCGGAATATCATTACCAGTCGATTCCATTTCCAGCTCCTGTTCAATAGGCTTTTGGGAACACCGCTCGGGGAGTTGGCCTCAAAACTAGCCGGATGCAAGTTGGCTATCTAAAGGAGGCTTTTGTTGGGTTTGCAAACATGTTGGGCTCAGGCGTTTCTAGCCGAAGATGCTTGATATCGGGTTTTGCAGCAAGCCCGCTGAGAGTGGCATGCAGCCAAGTTGACACAAGAGAGGAAGCAATGAGTAAGAGAGCGACTGAGGAACCTGCTGAGTGAAGTGGTCAGGATAACGTGTGGTGATGACACATCTGTGAAGACAAGGATACATGCATACCTAGACGGTGGTGGCTCATGAAGCACTGCCCGCCCGGTTCATTGGGCCCCAAAACTGCCGTGGGTTCATCTGATACCTCACCAACTTGCCTCGAGGTTTCTCCTTGCCCAGCTTTTCGTCAAAGATAATGGTCAGGTTGCTTGGTGCCACCGTGGATGGGGAGGGACTTCTTGATCGTGACCGGTCCTTGCTAACTCCTTCCTGGCTAGGACCTACTGCCTCGTCACCGACGTCTTTCGCTCCGTACGACTCCCCGTTGTCCTTTTCGCTGGTGCCCCTTTCGCTCTCGAGCCTGTAAAGCATGCCCTGCAGCAGGACTTTTAGATCTTCCTTGTTGTCGCACTTGGCAAGCTGAGTCTTCGTGGTATCCTTTAGGTCTGACACGAGTGCTCTTTCTGTTCCTCTCAGCCTTGCTAGGATATTCCAACCAGGGGTCCCTCGCTTTAAAGCCCCTTCCTTGATTGGTGCCTTGGTCCGCATGAATTCGCGTATGATTTCCCATAGCACTCCCCAGGGTGCGTTGGTCTTGATGCTGCCGGCTTTGCAATGTGACCGAGAAACCCTGTAACCCAGCCCGAGGAGTGCACCGCGAACTGCGTACTCAGAAGGTGTAGCACAATGGAGAATCTTCGCCAAGTATGTAGGCATGAAAAAGAAGGGAGCCGGGTCTGGCTTGTTTGTCGCCAGCCGTGGTATTATCCGAGGGTCGGTCATTGATCCATCCTGCGCGTCCGCAGGACTCGCGCTTTCATTTGACGATGGCTCAAGACTAAGATCCTCCTCGAGGGCTAGCGTGAGCATGCCCTCAAGCCTGTCGATCGTGCCATAGACATTTTTGTCCAGGGATGGAAGCTTTTCGAGCATCTTCTGTACAAAGTACGGGTTATGAAGAGGACCTGCCCACATCGGTCCACACAGATGCATCTTGGAGTCACAGTGCTCACAATTCGGACTTTTGGCAGCCACTTGGGCGGATGAGAATTTGTAGAACGTGTCTCCATTCTTGGACGTCTGCGGCTGATTTCGAAGCAAAGGCTGAGTGACCCATGCTCCACAGCCGTGCCCACAGTTGTACACGGTCATGGTCGTACCTGCAAGTAGCTTGACGTCTTGCTGCTTTCGATGCACGCGAATGAACAGGCGAGCGTAGTAGTCGATGGAGAGTGACAGCAGTGGCTCTATCGCAAGCCCGTATTTTGCAGCTGACATGGCCACTCCGTTGAGGATCAACCTCAAGCCGCCCTCGTGAGATTGTGCCCCCTTGATTGGCATGCCGCCGTATAGTGCGAAGGCCTTTTCGGGATATCCACTAGAAGCAAATACTCCAGCATCGGTACAAGTCACACAGAGCATTCCGCCATCTCGAATCGCCTGGAGACTGCAATCGAAGAAAGGAGCTGCCGTACCATATGGATCGATGTCGATGACATCGAATCGGTGGACGTAGCCTTTAGCAGACCGTGAATGTTCATTTCCAACCTTGCTGTACATGAAAGCTCGAGCATCACCCAGATTCGAACGAACTTTGTCTTCCACCTGGTTGTGTTTAATGTTTAGCTCAATACTCTCGACCGATGCCTGGGAGAGGTCATTTGCGACGATGTCTGTGGCGAATGGTATTTCTTTGGCGTACCGCAAGGCCCTCAGACCCGTCGCTGACAAGGCATCCAGGATCGAGAAGGATACTTGCTGGTTCTTCGCTGCTCCCGACCTGGCGCCGTCTTCGACGGCATGCGGATGTCCATTCTGCTTTGGTTGTTCGGTTTGAGCGTGTGGGTCCCCGCTAGGGTGAGCAATCAGCTCGGCAACAGGCAATTCCTCTTCGTCGCCTTGTCCATCAGTGTTTGCCCTGGGTTTCTTCGCAGGTGCTGGCACCGAGTCGTTCTCGAGCTGCTCTTCGATATCGTCTGCCTTGCGCTTCCGTGCATTCAGTTGCTCGGACCCATTTTCAGCAATACTGTCCAGCTGAGTGGTGGCCAGATTCCTCGATCGTCGGCCGTCCCTCTTGTTTTTGTTGTGCTGCGCTTTCCGCTTGGACTTGGACTGTGTTTCTAGCAAGGCGCCTTCGCCGTAGACGGTGATTGCAAGTACAGTCAAGTCTCGATTGAACTGCTGGATTGGATTGTAGAACACTGCCTGGTGCCCCTCGTCATTGTTCCTGCTTTGCGTTGCCGACGGATCAGTTTGTTCGCTGCCATCGTTCTTGTTACGCTTGGTCGACGCCGGCTTTTCCGCAGCATATGGAGCGAGCACTGAAGCGAGCCCTTCACGGACCTGTCTGTATCTCTTGCCGTCTATGATAGTAGCATCAGGCGGTGCAGGAGACGCCATTTTGTAGTGAGATGGAGCTGCGATCGTCCTCTGTTGCGATGTTGAACAGTTTCGCAGCCCGCCAATCACGGGATTTTGCAGGCGGAAGTGGACGAGTTCCACGCGCAGAACTCCAAACCAACGCGCAATCCTCATCACCCGTCCAGCTCCCCTCCTCTCCGACGCGTTAGACGATGTTGGCTCCGAGAGGACGTCATGTTCACGGGAGGCAGATTCTGCAGTCAGGAGAGCGACAAGGTATGAAAGTGCCAAGATCAAAGTCTTGGCCCGTTTTGACAGCAGGAGTCAGTATTTAATTTACTCCTTCACAAGGCTCAACTGTAATCATCGCAATCTGCCTCGTGTCTTGAGCAAGTCGCTCTTCTGGCTTCTACGCTGCTATTCTATTGCATGACTCCGTGTGGCCGTGGTACATTACATCTATTCTCTACCTGCGATGATAACTTGTGAAGCTCTGGGTCAGGTGTCCGACGAAGCACGACCCTTACAATCAGGCATGCAACCTGTTGGTCGGCGTGGGTCGTAGTAGTCCTCGTCGTCTGTCACATCGCTGTCATCGGGAACAGCACTCGGCACTGCACCTATCGAATCGGTCTCCTCCTTCGTAACGTCGACCTTGGGCTCGTCGTTGGCCGGAGCGAAAGCGTTCTTAAATCCTCCCTTTTTGAACCCTCCGCCACCGGTCGATGCACTCTTGGTGGCACCGCCGAGTTTAATCTGCATCAAGGGGCCCTTCTCTTCCTTTTTCGGTTGGACTTGTCGTTGCATCTCCTTCATCTCTTTCAATCTCTTCTTGTGTTGGTGATCGTAAGATGACTCATGCGCTTCGAACTCGTTCATACGACTGTAGCCTTTTTGGCATAGCGAACAGAAGAAGGCGCTACGCGCTTGCTTTGCGGACTGTGTATTCGCAGGAGGAAGGGTGAATCCTCGCTGGAGGGGAAGCGACGAGTCAATAACTCCAGAGAAGAATAGGACCGCACCGCAGATGATCACCGCGATTTCGAGCGCGACTTACCGGAGGCATTTTGACAAGGCTTGCTGCGGTGCACGGGGACTGAATGCAAGGTAAATGATGTCGCGATGAGCGCCCGATGAAGTCCGAGTGAGAAGAGTTGCAATGCCGCATGAATAACTCGCTCCGGGCCGCTTGCTCCGCCGCAGCCCCTCATTGCTTCAGCCGCAAAATTCAGCCAATCAAACACTCGACTTTCTGCTCCGATGGCTCCACAATCGGCTCTCTGCTTCTCGTCTTCCGTTCTTCAGCCTGTCGAGGTGTGAAAACCCGTTGCTGTGTCGTTGCGGATAGTAGTGCTGGTCTCCGAATCATGACTGTGATCAAGCGTTGGCCCGGCGAGTGAGAGACAAGTTGACCAAAAAAGAAGTGAGGGACAATCACCGTCGTCTCAGCCGACCACAGAATCGACATGCTCATGCCGGCCTTAAACCACAGTCCCCGCCATGCGCCTGATCGATGTCAAGACCCTACAGTTGAAGGAGTTCGGCAGCGGCGAAGTACCCAGATATGCTATCCTCTCGCACCGGTGGGAGTCCGAAGAGGTCTCCTTCCAGGAGATGAGTCAACCAAAAACCTTTGGCAAGAGAGGCTTTGCTAAGATCCAGTCGGCATGCTGGCAGGCCAGGAACAAAGGGTATTCGTACTTGTGGGTCGATACCTGTTGTATCGACAAGACGAGCTCGGCAGAGTTGACTGAAGCTATCAACTCCATGTACAAATGGTATCAAAATGCCGAGATCTGCTTCGCCTACCTGACGGATATCGAGTCACGGAAGCATGCGATCAAGGACAGCATGTGGCTGACCCGCGGCTGGACACTGCAGGAGCTGATCGCGCCCAAACATGTCAGTTTCCACGATCGGCATTGGGTGTTTCTGGGCACCAAAGGCGACCTCGCGCACGAGCTTTCGATGCACACCGGCATCCCAATCGAGGTCCTCATGGGACATAGCAGACCTTCGAGCTGCTCTGTGGCGCAGAGAATGTCATGGGCGGCACGGCGGCAGACAACACGCATCGAGGACAGAGCGTACAGTCTCCTGGGGATCTTCGACGTCAGCATGCCGATGCTCTACGGAGAAGGCGAGAAGTCTTTTGCAAGGCTGCAGCAGGAGATCCTCAGGCTTTCCGACGACCAATCCATATTCGCCTGGGATCGTGGCCACGAAGGTTATTTTGGTGGCCACAGCGGGTTGCTGGCGACATCTCCCTCGCAATTCGTCACATGCCAGAGTGTCGTTCGCTCCTCCCACGGTCTCCCAAACACGGGAAGATTTGAGCTTACCAATGTCGGGCTCTCCATCTCCCTACTGACAGTTCCTTGGGCGATGGAGACATATCTCTGCATCCTGCACTGTACTCTCCGGGCTTCTCCTCATCTGAGGCTGGGCGTCTTCCTGGAACGATTGTCTTCGTCGCAGGATGCAGAGCAGTTCGCCCGTGTTTCACTCAACGGCAACACTGTTTTGTGTGTTCCGCTACAGACGATTCTGCAGGACCCGCAGCATCGCGTGCGACATATCCACGTCCGCCCAGCTATAATCGACGCGCCTCTCCACAGATGGTATGGATTTCGTCTCCACGAATTCACCGTCCCAGAGTATACCGTCGAGGAACTGTACAAGACAGCCTTCCACTTCCGCGACACCTTACGTGTCATTACCCGCTACAGTCACGAGGAAATGCGGGCCGCCAAGCTGTACCATCCTAATGGGCTTGCTGGCCTGCCTCCCCGGCCACTCTTTTTCTGCATGCCGCGTGGGCGCAGCGACGCAATGGAGCCGATCAGAGGGACTGCCGCCATTTTCTACATTCCGCCCTCGAGGAAGGATAAGAAAGGCGAACGAGTCTGCTGGATGAAGTTCGGCTTCGACAAGAATTTCAGCCCCGTCTGTATCTTGGGCCGACGAAAGTCTTTATGGGGAGGTAACCCAGCCCATCTCGCTGCGGATGAAGACTCATACTATGACGCCGAAGAACAACCTGGAAAACATGCTCTTCTATTCAGAAGCGACTGGCTCACTCAACTCGCACCGTGCGACGAGGATAGAGACATCGCCGGGCTATGGCGGATGCGGGACTACTGTGTGATCCGGGGGCATCGGGATCTGGGACTTGACCGAAAGATCCAGTTCTTACGTCTACACATATCTGTCAAGCTGGAGCACACACCACCGAATTATCCAGTCGAGGGGTGCCCTAGCTCATTGCTGCCCGGCATGAACGTCTGGACCATCAACGTCAGAACGTGGGGTCCTGGCGGTAAGGACGGCGGGATGAAAACTGCGCAAACCACAGGAGAACTTCTCTTGAGAGGAATCGACGATATCTTTATGGCGGCTTGATATGTAGATTGCCGGCGTGGCAACTAGGTGTCCCTGACAAAGCAGCTCTAGCCAAATGGGATTGGTTTGCTGAGTGTCCTGAGCGAACACGCATACCCATGGCTGTGACTGGTGGCTACCAAGAACCAATCTTTGCATCTATCCGACGGCCAAAGACTTATGATTGAGGGTCCAACAGGGGAGCGAACTGGGAACTTTGGTCTCATCCCTGGAAGATGCGTCTGAGCACAAAAGTCACACCACGGTGATCCCGTTCAGCAGTCATCAATCAGCAACTACACGGTACCAGAATCGCCATATCTCGGTGAGACCGTCAAATCCACATCCACACGAGTTTATATCGGCAGCACCTGAACTAGCCCGGAAGATTTCATCCTTTCTTCCCACCTATACGACCCGTGAGCCCTGAGGCGGAGGTGGAAGTGGAGGCGACGACGGAGGCATTTTCGAACACCCTGCAACCAAAGTCTTGAGTGACAACTATGGCTGGCTACCTTTTCGGAGGACTACATCCGTCTTGGGGACACATTTTATAACGAAGTCTATGACGCCCACGACACTATTTACGAATCCATTTACGAATCTATTTGCGCATATATATATGTTATGTCACATGCAGACCGGTCCCGATATACTGTAAACCAGGCTTCTCCCTCCCAAGTTCTCCCCGTGCAAGCACGGACTAGAGAGTTGGCCTTCCATCTCGTACTGAATTCAGTTTAACTTGTTGAGATCGCGACTGTTCCTACGTGCTCGTCTCAGCGAGGATAGTACGAAGGAGCGCGGGAACCTTGTCCAGCGCAGTGCGAAGACATATTACCTGTGTCGACGCCACCACTCGAGATCCCCGTGAGGACCAGCTTACTTACTGTAACATGCCATGCGGTGTCGTCTCGGCGGTGGTCTAGCGACTAACTGAATGACTTCCACACTGCCCGAGGGTGAGAACTGACGGTACAATATTGCAGCGTTATAGCATTATTGAGCATAGCATAAGGCACTCATAAGGTAGCGTGACATGACATGACATCCCATAATATCCCATGTGTACCTGGTAGCGTGTTCGTCGTCCCAGGAAATCCCGGCAGTCCAATGATTACTGTATGTACCCACGAGGCGAGGCTGGCATTCCCACGCAAGCGCTCTCAAGCAAGCACTCTCAAGCAAGCACTCTCAAGCAAGCACTCTCAAGCAAGCACTCTCAAGCAAGCACTCTCAAGCAAGCACTCTCAAGCAA